>NC_084504.1:3317137-3397137 GCF_024500385.1 Phyllopteryx taeniolatus
CTTACAGAAAACGTTTGACCTCTGTCATTGCCAACAAACTGTATATAACAAAGTATTGAGATGAACTTTTTTTATTGACCAAATACTCATTTTCCACCATAATTTGCTAATAAATTCTTTCAAAATCAGATCGTGATTTTCTGTATTTTTTTTCTCATTTTGTCTCTCATATGTGCGATATACCTATGATGAAAATTACAGGCCTCTCTCATCTTTTTAAGTGGGAGAGCTTGCACAATTGGTGGCTGACTAAATACTTTTTCGCGCCACTAAGTATGTATGATTTTTGCTGATATCTGAATGAAACGGTCTCAGTATCAGCCAAAATTCAAGACTGCAATATAAGTATCGGAATCCGAAATGAAAAAGTTGGATCAGGACATCCCTTGTTAAAACACTGTATGATCACACTGTAATATTTAATTCATTTTGTTTTGTAAAACAAGAGTAGATAAGATAAAATATTTCATTAATATAGTCAAACAGAGCTGCTCGGAATGCAAATATATCCATGTCATTTCACCATTGTTCCTGTCATACTGTGTTGCTTTTTGTTTGCACATTAAGGACTACCATTTTTGTGTTAATTCCTCAAAAAAAAAAAAAAAAAAAAAAAAAAAAAAAAAATCCTTTCTGGAACAGTGAACTTAGTCAAAATTTTGAACTTCAGAACTTAACTAGTCCATTTTTGGAGTGGTGAACTGAACTTGAACTAGTTAGCGAAGAAAATAAACTTTACCAAACACTGATCCTGTATTATTTCATATTGCAATAAATCTCACAGGTTTTAAAAAAATTGCATGTCATTTATTTCCAATATTGTGCAGCCCTAGTTAGAAGTGTAAAATTCTAATGGAATCAGTCAACTGCACCCAGTGTTCGATTCCCACCCCTAAGCAATACAGCACCATAGTGCTTTTTTGTGGCCTAAAACACACGATACAGGGCAAAATTGAAAATCAAAATCTTAAAAAATGTTTGAAAAGTTTGTTTATCCAAACGTACCTCCTCCAGCTGCAATTTGAACACGAGTTGGCCGTTTTCAAGAGCACAGCGAGTTCAGCGCACAAGCACAGGGCTAATTTACATTTGATTTGCATGCATCCTGGCACATGTAAATTAGCTCACGGTGCCAGTCCGTTACTTCCGATATCCGTTAAATTGGGGTCCGTTAAAACTTGGTTCCACTGTATATTCAATTTAAATCTTATTTCCGTGTTTTACTTTCCTGCTCAATTCTGATCATCTCAAAGCCAGTTATCGCACCTGTAGTAGTCCACAAAAGTGGTTTTTGTGCCATCTATCAGAGTGAAGGTGTCTTTGGGTGATTTGTCCCACTCAATGGCATCGATGCGGTAAGTCCGGTTGTTATAGCGGGTGATAATGATGCCACCAATAAATTCTTTGGTACATTCATCTCTAAATTTTTCTTTGCTTTGCTGATACAGGATGTTCCTGGCAGAAGGAAACATTTCAAACGTTAGTTTTAATTTGCATGCCCAATTTTTCTGCCATTTGCTTGGGAATTTACAAACATTGTGCCATTCTTAAAATACAGTAGACTCTCAAAATTACAGTTTAAAAGTAACAATAGAGAATTCAAGTAAAATACCTTTATTTAATGTCGGACCATTCAAACAAATATCCATAACACAAATGAGGGCCAAGATGGGACAACGCTGTGATCTAACTGTTCTTTTTCTATTTTCATTTGCTTACCCTTTCAAAAGGCTATTGGAGTTAAGCCAAAGATGAAAATGGAGAAGTGATTTAAATGTTCATAAAAGGTAAGCTTAAAACGCTACACATTTCAGATTGCATTAGACTTTGAGGGTCTCAAGCAACCATTGTCATAATAAAAGTTTGGGCTATGATACTGTAATTTAATGTGTCATCAAATCTCAAAAGCTTTTCAGCATAAATGTCTGTACTGTTTTTTAAAAATGTACTACTCTCACAGCTATTGTGCCTTTTTCATTTAGTCAAAAATATTTTTATTTACCTTTCAAATTATTTGTAAATTTGTTTTGTATTACTGACTCTGCATTAACTCACATGACATCCAGCACAGAGTCATTCCGCAAGACTTTGTGAGACACATCGACACACAGGTACAGACCTCCATCTGTATGTTTGATACATGTTGAATAGCCTGGCCACACCTGCAGTCTACAAAACATTAACATGCAATTTGTTGACCAGTTTTCAACAGGACTGATCAACAGGCAACAGATCAATGTACGACTTACCGATGTTTGCCAAGAACTATTGCACCTTCAGGATCATAATGATTTCTCCCTACCAACTTTAATCCAAGTATTTTCATGATCCTTGAAAAAGAAGAAAAAGAAACATGAAACACATGAATGTATTTGGAAACAAAAACAAATTTAAAAGCATACCTCCTGAGCACAACATTGTAGAGTGGGATGCATAAATCACAGGTGGGTGGAAACATCTTTGTCATCTGTATTTGGATTTTGATTTCTTCATTGTCTGTTCTTCTCAAACTCTTGAGAACCACCTCCTGTGCATTAACCAAATGTTACTTTAACACAATGCCACAAAGTTACAGTTTAACGATATGAAAAATCTCCAAATTGTGAAGTTCCGACTACGAGGAGGGTTCACAACTATTTCAGGTAGGGCGCGGCAAGGCGAGAGAAGTAACAATGCCATCCATCCATCCATTTTCTGAGCTGCTTCTCCTCAATAGGGCTGGAGCCTATCCCAGCTATCATCGGGCAGGAGGCGGGGTACACTCCGGTCCTCAGAACTGTGAGGCAGACGCTCTAACCAGTCGCACACCGTGCCGCCAGAGGATAACATAATTGACTTAATTGAATGATTTATAAAATCTGAGCTGGCTCTCTCCAATACTCCCCTTGGAATACAACAATAACACCGCTTGCTGGGGTCCCAAGCACCCACAAGGCTGCAGCCCAAGATAAGTGGTACTTTGTTTCCTGGAGTTTAAATAGCTCGTGCTTCGCTCCGCATGGAACAGGTATGTTCGCTACAACGGAAGACTGGAAGACTTCGAACAGGATTATACGAGCGACACGCTAGCAAAGCAAAAAGTATGTACAACCATTCGAAAAGTTCTGAAAGAAAAGGACATCTGCTTCCAGACACTTCACGCTGCACAAATCCGTGCTCACCTTAGCACAGGCCGTGTAATTTACGGAGACGTACAGGAAAAATCCGCTGAAGACAAATTAAGCAATCTGGAAGACAGTAGAGTACAATAAGGCAAAAACAATTTTCTTCACGCAGAAATTTTTTTATTTACACTGCTCAAGTACATGTGCTTTTTGCAGATGATGTGGTTCTGTTGGCATCATCAAGCCGTGACCTCCAACTCTCACTGGAGCAGTTCGCAGCAGAGTGTGAAGCGGCTGGGATGAGAATCAGCACCTCCAAACAAGACCATGGTCCTCAGTCGGAAAAGGGTGGCATGACCTCTCCAGGTCGGGGATGAGATCCTGCCCCAAGTGGAGGAGTTCAAGTATCTTGGGGTCTTGTTCACGAGTGAGGGAAGAATGGAACGGGAGATCGACAGGCGGATCGGTGCAGCGTCTGCAGTGATGTGGACTTTGTATCGGTCCGTTGTGGTAAAGAAGGAGCTAAGCCGAAAGGCGAAGCTCTCGATTTACCGGTCGATCTGCGTTCCTACCCTCACCTATGGTCACGAGCTGTGGGTCGTGACCGAAAGAACGAGATCCCGGATACAAGCGGCCGAAATGAGTTTCCTTCGCAGGGTGTCCGGGCTCTACCTTAGAGATAGGGTGAGAAGCTCGGTCATCCGGGAGGATCTCAGAGTAGAGCCGCTGCTCCTCCACATCAAGAGGAGCCAGATGAGGTGGCTGGCGCATCTGATTCGGATGCCTCCCTGGTGAGGTGTTCCGGGCACGTCCCACCGGGAGGAGACCCCGGGGACGACCCAGGACATGCTGGAGAGACTACGTCTTTCGGCTGGCCTGGGAACGCCCGGAAGAGCTGGATGAAGTGGCTAGGGAGAGGGAAGTCTGGGCGTCCCTGTTAAAGCTACTGCCCCCGCGACCCGACCCGGATAAGCGGTAGAAAATGGATGGATGGATGCTCAAGTACATGTTGATATACAACCCAAATTCCAATGAAGTTGGGACGTTGTGTTAAACAAATAAAAACAGAATACAATGATTTGAAAATCATGTTCAACCTATATTTAATTGAATACTACAAAGACAAGATATTTAATGTTCAAACTGATAAACTTTGTTTTTGGCAAATAATCATTAACTTAGCCTTTTATGGATGCAACACGTTCCAAAAAAGCTGAGACAGGGTCATGTTTACCACTGTGTTACATCACCTTTTCTTTTAACAACATTCAATAAACGTCTGGGAACTGAGGACACTAATTGTTGAAGCTTTGTAGGTGGAATTCATTCATTCGGGAACGTGCAGCGCTTCTGTCTGGATGAACTCGAAGTGTCGGTTTCCTCTTCGAAGAGCACAACCCATCGCCCAGGTGTGAGGGAACCGGCCGGCGCGGCGGAACTTTTGGCGAGGCAGCGAAGTCCGCCGAAGTGAAACGCGTCCTCCTCTTTCTACTCGGCTAACCTCGCTAGCCGCCGAGCTAACGTGCCGCCAGCTAGTTGGTCACACCGCGGCGGAGGGAGCTCCTCGTCGGCGGCGCACGAAGTGACCGAATTTGCCGGCTCCGTCGAAGACGAAGCCCAGCCGCGCACAGGCAAGTGTTATCATGTGTGCCAATGGGCCTCCACCTCTGACGACTGGGCCTCCACCACCACCGACGGCTGGGCCGCCACCACCACCGACGGCTGGGCCTCCACCACCACCGACGGCTGGGCCTCCACCACCACCGACGGCTGGGCCTCCACCACCACCGACGGCTGGGCCTCCACCGCCACCACCGACGGCTGGGCCTCCACCGCCACCACCGACGGCTGGGCCTCCACCGCCACCACCGACGGCTGGGCCTCCACCGCCACCACCGACGGCTGGGCCTCCACCGCCACCACCGACGGCTGGGCCTCCACCGCCGCCGGCTGATACGGAAGCTGGCAGCGTAAAGCTATATGCAAACATTGCCAATAAAAGAACAGGGGGCTGCCAAACCCCGCAATACTAAAGCACTGGAAATGGAGGGCGTTCCAAACCGTTAATAACTCTAAATTAATATGGGACTCAACACGTAAACCAAAAGGCATTCTTTGTGCACACTTAAATATACGAAGCATTTTAACGAAAAGTGATCAGGTCAATCACCTTCTCACTGACTCAAATATTGACTTCCTCTGCCTATCTGAGACATGGCTCCATGAATCTTCGCCCTCAGCAATACTATCTGTACCTGGTTATAAAATGTTTAGAAACGACAGAAAGGGTTCTTAGGGAGATGTTATGATTTATGCCAAGGACACTTTTAATTGTAATGAAATACATGTTACAGATGAGAATGGATTAGAATTTCTTGGACTAACTGTTTCTTTGTCACAACAAATGCCTTTTATTCTTGTAGTTATTTATAGGCCTCCCTCATCAAATGCCGCTTTCTATGAAAAGCTGGAAATGTTACTGAAACAACTCAATCTTGCATAGATAATGGGTGACCTAAATGTTAATTGGGAAGTTAACAAAGTTAGGAAAAAATTGAAAAGGGTTATGGATGATATGGATATGATTCAGGTTATTAATGGCCCTACGAGATTTACAAACTCCACCCGAACTCAGATTGATCTAGCCTTTACTAATAGGCCAGAAAGGATCTTGAAGCCATACAATATGCTCACAGGATTGTCTGATCACAATCTTATAATGGTCACAAGAAAATTAAATAAAAAGCGCTTCAAACCCTTGGCCACAACTGAATCCAATAGGATACCAAAACATGAACAACAAAATTTCCAAGATTCTATCCAAGAAGTAAACTGGGATGTATTACTCGCTGGTAAAAATTTAGATGAGGATTGTTCTAAATTTGCCAACAAAATACAAGAAATTATTATACAATTTACACGGATAATTAAACTAAAAGCTAGAAAGAATGGCCTGCCTTGGTTAAACACATTTATTCTGAAACTGAACGCGATCATTCCTTGAAGTTGTCGGTGAAATCAGGATACAATAGACAGCACTTTATTTCACTGAGAAATAGGGTAGTGAAAGAAATAAGAAAATCTAAAGCTGACTTTTTCATTACTGCTCTGAATAGTGCGAAGGAAAATTCAAAAATAACCTGGAATTATATTAAAAAACTATTGGGTGATACACAAATTAACAAAACAAAACTAATGCAAATTAAATTAAATGGAAACATCCTGACGGAACCTCAAGTGATGGCTGATGCTTTTAACAACTACTTCATTGAATCTGTGTCAGAAATCTCTTCTATGTTTGCAGTAAAACAAAGGAAGGAATACCCTGCATTGTCTGCAACGCAGTTCTTTACTATTACAAATATTACTGAGACCAAAGTTATCGATTGAATTCATTCACTCAAACCATCTAAGGCAAAGGATGTTTTTGGAATGGACACGAGCATGCTCAAATATCTAGGTTCAACTCTTGCTACTCCTATTGCCTCAATCATTAATCTTTCAATTTCATCTGGTCACTTTCCAAAGGCCTGGAAATCTGCTATTGTTACCCCTGTCTTTAAATCCGGTGACTCAACTTCTCTGAATAACTACCGACCTATAAGCATTCTTTCGGCCATTTCCAAAGTTGCAGAAAAATGGGTGTCAGAGCAGATTGTCCATTATTTAATCAGCAGCTCCCCCTCTCTCCACGCCATGCAGTTTGGTTTCAGATCCAAGCATTCCACTGAAATGGGTACATGCCTCTTCATTGAGAAAATAAAATCTTCTCTCGACAAGGGTGGAGTTGTAGTGGCGGTGTTCTTGGACCTCAGGAAAGCTTTCGATACAGTAAATCACTCTGTTCTTCTTACCAAGCTCTCAAAATTTAACTTCTCTCGCAAAACTGTGAGCTGGATTGAATCATATCTGCATGACCGAACACAATCTGTATCAGTTAACAACTGCAGATCAGAGTCTCTTAGGCTAACCTCTGGAGTCCCTCAGGGATCAATATTAGGCCCCCTTTTATTTAGTCTTTATATCAACGATTTGCCCACTGTTTGCTCTGAAGCAGAGTGCGTAATGTATGCAGACGACACAGTTTTCTTTGTTCATGGTCGCTCCAAAGATACTGTTGCTGCTAAACTCACTAATACAATGTCCTGTGTCACAACTTGGTTGCAGGAGTGCTGTCTATAGCTAAACGTTTCTAAAACTGTAGGCATGTATTTCACTAAAACAAATAGAGTATCACCTGACCCCGACATACTTGTTAATGGAGAAAAAATGCAAATTGTCAGCCAATACAAATATCTTGGGTTAATAATAGATTCACAGCTTTCCTTTAAAGCCCATATTGACAAATTGTGTAAAAATATCAAATTAAACCTCGCAAATTTTCGTGCAATTCGGAATGAAATGTCAACTGAAGGTGGAAAAATTTACCTGCATTCAATGATTCTTAGTCACTTTAACTATTGCATAACCAGTTGGTCCCAGGCTGGTCAGAATGCAAAAAAAACATTGGAATTAAAGTGATGGATAAAAAACCAAGGCACTATCATCACTGTGCAATTTAAAAAAAATACAGTCTTTTAAACTGGGACAGTCTTCACATATTTGCAGATTTAAATTTGATTTATAAAGTACTGCATGATTTGGCCCCAGCTCCTCTGGCCGAGTTCATCAGCCAAAGAAACAGCTCTGAGCGTGTCACTCGAGGCTCTGTCAGAGGTGACTGTCTCATTCTTCTGCGCCGGAGCACTTTCAGTAAGTCAGCCTGGTCAGTGAGGAGCGCTGGTGAGTGGAACTCAGTACCTGAGGAGGTTAAACTGCTTACAACATACAAGGCCTTCACAAAAAAACTGAAAATGTGGCTAGTTAACACCTATAGCTGCCAACACTAAAAGACATGTTATGTTGTTTTTTTGTTATGATCAAAAAAATTATGGTTTTATTCTCTCTTAATAGTATAGTTTGATTATGTATCCTGTATTATATTGTCTTGTAGATGTATTTTACTGCTTTTTTACATCATGGTCAGGGGACTACAGATGAAAACTAGCCTACTGGCTAATTCTGGCTTTTTTAACCATGTGTACTTCATGTGTTTTATGAAATTGCATTGTCCCCTTTCAAAAATAAACTGATAAACTAAACTAATTCTGACTGCTTTAGAAGTCAAATATCAATGTTAACTGGGAGGTCTGGCACTGAATGAGTTAGATACCCTGAATGATTACTAAATAACAGAAAGTTACAGAAAGTAGCTGTAATACCATTTTAAATGAGGCAGCAACAGCAAATTTTAAGAACAAGTGTCAAATAGGGAAAAAAGGCGGTGGTATTGCTGTTATTTTTGAGTCATTATTTCAGTGTAAAGAAATTACACTGGGTGATTTTAGCTCTTTTGAATATCTTTTTTAGTTAAAGGTGACCCAAAGGTTATTGTTTTAATCATTTATAGACCTCCATGATACAACAGAAAATGCATGGAGGACTTTTCAAAATTGCTGTCAGTTATTTGTACAACTATTTTGTCATAATGGGAGACTATAAATAACATGGAAAAAAAAATCTAAAGAACGCTCTGCTCTACAAGACATATTTTACCTCTCTCAACATTACGGTCCAACCCAAACTCAAGGTCACATCTTAGACCTGGTCATCTCTAAGGATGTTGAAATTCTATCAATTGACATTGAGGATATGGCTATTTCTCACCTTTTTTTTGTGTATTTTTTTGAATTACAGATTCTTCCAAAAGTTCAGACAACCTCTAAGTCTATTAAGAAAAGGTACATAAATGAGAGTACCGCCACTAAGTTTATGGAGACCATAGCTGTGTCACAAACAGTGAACGGTGAGAGAGTTGATGAACTTTTGGATAATTTCACCTGGAAAATCTCAAATGTTATGAATGCTGTCGTTCCTATTAAAACTAAGACAATCTTGAGGCGACCAAGAACACCTTGGAGGAGCACTATGATGGTAAAAATCTCTATATCAAAGTGTAGGAAAGCAGAACGTAAGTGGAGAGAAACTAAACTCCAACTTGACTATGACCTCGACAAACAAAGTCTTTGTAATTTTAACCAAGAGTTAGTCAGGGCTAGACAGCAACACTTTTCTGAAATCATCAGTAACAACTTCAACAATACTCGCACTGTTTGCTGTGGTTGACAACACCCCCCAATAACAGATAGCTCCAGAACTCCTAACAGCTGATAAATGCAATGAATTTGACTTATTTTAGTGAAAAAAAAATACAATCCATCAGGTTAAATATCAGCAAAATGATACTACATCTGAAGCCACCCTCAAAAAACTCCATTACCATGTCAGAATTTGATAGTTGACAAAAAAAAAAAAAAACTGTACAGGAAACGGTTCAGCAGCTGAAACCATCAACGAGCTGTCTTGACTGAATACCATCTGATATTTTCAAAGCTATTGCGAAGTCTGTCCTAGCTGATTTGCAGCAAATAATCAATTACTCACTTCAGTCAGGCGAGTTTCCTCTCTTAAAGTAGCTGCCATTAAGCCTCTTAAAAAAATGGAACGCTGGACGCTTCCATGTTAGGAAGCTATAGACCCACCTCAAATCTCCCTTTCATAGGCAAGATTGTTGAGAAAGTTATTTTTAATCAACTCAGCAATTTCTTGAACTTAAATGGAATTTTCGACAAATTTCAACTCATCACAGTACAGAATCTAATCTGATCAAAGTGCTAAATTATATAAGGTTGAATACTGACTCGGGAAAGGTGTCAATTCTGGTCTTGTTGGACCTCAGTGCGGCTTTTGATACAATAGATCATAATACAGTGGGTACAGAAAGTATTCAGACCCCCTTAGATTTTTCACTCTGTTATATTGCAGCCATTTGCTAAAATCATTTAAGTTCATTTTTTTCCCTCAATGTTCACACAGCACCCCATATTGACAGAAAAAAACAGAATTGTTAAAATTTTTGCAGATTTATTAAGAAAGAAATATAAATATCACACAGCCACAACCAAGTATTCAGACCCTTAGCTCGGTATTTACGAGAAGCACCCTTTTGAGCTAATACAGCCATGAGTCTTTTTGGGAATGATGCAACAAGTTCTATCTTGGTCTCATCAGACCAGATAATCTTATTTCTCATCATCTTGGAATCCTTCAGGTGTTTTTTTTTTTTTTAAGCAAACTCCATGCGGGCTTGCATGTGTCTTGCACTGAGGTGAGGCTTCCGTCAGGCCACTCTGCCATAAAGCCCAGACTGGTGGAGGGCTGCAGTGATGGTTGACTTTCTCCCATCCCCCGGCTGCATCTCTGGATCTCAGCCACAGAGATCTTGCGATTCTTCTTTACCTCTCTCACCAAGGCTCTTCTCCCCCGATGGCTCTGTTTGGCTGGGCAGACAGCTCTTAGAAGGGTTGTGGTCGTCCCAAACGTCTTCCATTTAAGGATTATGGAGGCCACTGTGCTCTTAGGAACCTTAAGTGCAGCAGAATATTTTTTGTAACCTTGGCCAGATCTGTGCCTTGCCACAATGTCTCTGAGCTCTTCAGGCAGTTCCTTTGTCCTCATGATTCTCATTTGCTCTGACATGCATTGTGGCTTTCCTAATCAATTCCAATCAGTATAATCAAACACAGCTGGAGTCCAATGAAGGTGTAGAACCAGGTCAAATAGTGGAGCACAGAGTGTTCAAGGCAAACATGGTGAAGCAGCATTTAGCTGCACACAAATGGAAGAAGTTGCCAACAGAAGGGACATCAGCCCCAAGTGTGAATGTTTTTAAGTCCAGGTTAAAAACTCTTCTTTTTTTTCCCTCATGCTGTTTTAGAGCATTTACACTTATAAATATTTCTTGCACTGCACGCTGGTTTAATTGTACTTCCCCCCCCCCCCCCCCCGCTTTGTTTTGAATGTTTATAAGCTATTTTTCTCTTTGTTTTTAAATGCTTTTAATTAATGTAAAGCACATTGAGTTACCTTGTGTGTGAAATGCGCTATATAAATACATTTCCTTTGCTGAGCTGCTTTGCGTGCATGTCCTCCTAAATTCTTTGTGATACCTACATCCTTCACTTGGAGGGGAAGGTAGAGTATTGAACCATCAAAAGCCATAACTTCTCCTGTGGTCGAGCGGTGATCTTTCATCATCGCAAAACGCATTGACATGGATTCAACATTTGGTCTGAAAAACAATGGACATACAAATTTTACAAATATTTTCTCTGACACATGCAAACACATTTGTGCTGTGTGATGTCATTCCCTTTTATAGGACCAAGGAAAAATAGGTCACATCAAAAGTATTACATATAAACATACCACATATTGGACAGATTTAGTACTAGGAAAGTACAGACATAATTAAGCTGTTTGTTACTCCTACTGTACATGTATCAGAGATACGTAGTTTTGACAGAATACTGTAAACAAAGAATAAAGATCAGTCACCCTTGAATGGACTTAAATGGTCATAGGACATCATTGTAGGATGATAAACACGCACACATTTACTATAGGATTTTTTGTTGATGGTCTGCTGAAGAAAAAAAAGTCAGGAATCAGTGTTACTTACGTAAATGTCACATGGTACTGATAAACGGCTTTGTTCTTGCATTGAATTGGAATATGATTGGAACCAATCGTTATTGGAGTTCCTTTTGATCCAGCCTTGTTGAGTGGCTCACTGATTAAGAAAAATACACACAAAAATAAAATTTTGATTCAACAGCACTGGGGGTTGATTTAATTGCCCAACACAGTATTTTCCATAACCTTCATTAAAAATATTTTAAAATTTAAAATGTCTTTCACAATCGAATAGGTTTTGTGAGGTAATGTGTGTTATTATCTGAAAGCATTGGGATGTATACAAAAGCTAATTCGGTGTTAAACCTCCATATTAAAGGTTTTGCTTGTTAAAAAACAGCAAGCAGAATGGAGAAATTGCTCTCGTGTGCCAGAAGTGACAAACAAAAACTCGGAATGCAAGATACCCGTTTTCTGCAACTGATAACTTGTTGCTTTGTCAAACCGATAGCAAAAACAGATATTTATTTAATGGTTTATATCAGGGGTCTTCAACGATTTCCAGGCCAAGGACCCCAAACTGATGGAAAGCTGGAGCAGGGACTGCCTACTTATTGTAATTTCTCGAGTATAATACGCTCGAGTATAATGTGTACTGCCAAAATTGACTCCAAAAATCAGGAAAACCCTTATTCCTATGTATAGTAGAAACCCATGACTTCCTATCCATTGATATAGTTCTATGCAATAAACGTTAGAGAGATGATCCTCTTTTAATTTGTTCTTCTAATCAATACTGTTGCGAAAGTGTTAATACTAAGGCTTAATTGTTCTTTAACAATGCATTTAAATTTGTGGCGCACCCTAGTATTTAGTTTTCACACTGCAGCTTTATGGAAGTAATTTCCACCTCCAACATGACCCCTGGCACATCAGCCGGCTTGCACAACGTACTGAAAGCGAGAGGTCATGTGCCCGGATTACACGTTCACTCATGGTGCTAAGATTATATGAAAACAGACATGCAAAACACCAAAGGCATGAAAAAGGTGGAGGGGAAATTGATTTTAACATAAATTAAGAAATCTGGAAGACTGAATAGGACAAAAAGGAAATATAAACACATTTTCTTCACGCAGAAAAACATTTACACCGCTCAAGTACATGTTGATGTACAACCCCAATTCCAATGAAGTTGGGACGTTGTGTTAAACATAAATAAAACAGAATACAATTATTTGCAAATCACGTTCAACCTATATTTAATTGAATACACAGTTAATAATTGATAAATAAAAGTAGCGACATTTAGATTATTGTAACGGAGTAAAAGTACAGTTACTTCTTAGCCGTGGCCCAATGGTTAAGATCATCGCCTGCCACCATGGGGTCCTAGGTTCAAGACCACAACCGAACCTTCCACCAACATCTCCTGGACCAACGGCTGTGCTGTCCTTGAGCAAGACACTGATACCCCAAAATGCTCCCCGGGCGCTTAAATTACCCTCTACTCCAGTGTGTTCCACTAACAAGTGTGTGTTCACTGTGATGGGTAAAATGCAGAGACCAAATTTTGTGTGCATGCATGCATGTTCATGACAATAAAGATGAGGATTCTTCTTCTTCGTAACAGCAGAAGCGGCGGAATAATATTCACAATTACATCTGTGTATGGATGTGTGGGATGGATCTAGCTGCCAGAGTTCAAGGAGTACGAAACAGCCTATGACGACAGCGACCCCCCCGGGAAAAACTAATCGGATCTTTTCGATTCATGTAAATTATTTTGAGTTCAAAATGGCGAAGTTTGCCGAAAGGCAACTGATTTCCAAGTATGATAAAAAAAACAACAACAAAAGCTGCAGAGAGGGGATAAACACACAAGCTCGATTAACATTCACATTATTACATCTATATATGGTATTAGGAGACTTAACTGACTAAAAAGAGCATTTTAACAACTATACAACTTCGCCAGACGCTGGGAAATCCTGATAGGGAGATATCAGATCAGATGTTTTAAGTCATAGTTGACGTCGTCATGGCGGCTTGCAATCAGAGGATGTCCCAGCGTGCCTAGAGCCGTTGCATACCGTAATTTCTCGTGTATAATGCGCATTATTTCCCCCCCTCAAAAAATGTCAAAAGTCAATGGTGCGCATTATACATAAGTGTAGGGGGAAATGAAAAAACGTTCCCATTTTATAAACGTATGCCGCAATCTAGTGGTTATGAAAAAGCTGTACACTTTCATTCTAATATACCAACGCCATTTAGTGGTTATGAAAAAGGTGTAGCCTACACTTTCATTCTAACAAACCAACGCCACCTAGTGGTTATGAAAAAGGTGTAGCCTACACTTTCATTCCAATATGACATATGACAGGGGTATGTACGTATGACTGCATATATGAACAGTTGTGCTCATAAGTTTACATACCCTGGCAGAATTTGTGAAATTTTTTTATTTAAAAAAATAAAATAAAATAAATACGACTGATGACTGAACAACAACAATCAATTTCTTTATGGTTATGTTTTGTTTGATAATGTTCTTCTGAAATGATTGACTGTTTAATTTGAATCCCATTAAAATACAATTAAATGGGTTTCATCTGGTCCTTCGTGTTTTCTTCAAATAATTGTACCCATCTTACAAATTATGCCTGGGTAATCAAACATATGAGCACAACTGTTTACTCATTTACTAAATAAAAATAGGGCTGTGAATTTCGAACTAAGAGCAAGTAAATTAAAAAAAGTATTATGTGTTCAAATAAAGTGCTTAACTTCAGAATAATTCTTTGAAAAAAAACCCTAACAAAATACAGATAATACTTCGTTTTGATCATATGGGTAGAAGCAACATCATGCATTATACATGGGGAGAAGGATTTTCCAGAATTTTGAGGTCAATTTTGGGGGTGCGTCTTATACATGGGTGCGCATTATACCCGAGAAATTACGGTAGTTAAAATGCTGTTTTATGTCAGATGGGCCCCTAATTCCAAAGTTGTAATAATGTAGTAATAAAATTCTAAGTTAATGATTATTTGATAAAAACAAAGTTTATCAGTTTGAACATGAAATATCTTGTCTTTGTAGTGTATTTAATTAAATATAGGTTGAACATGATTTGCAAATCATTGTATTCTCTTTTTATTTTTTTAACGCAACGTCCCAACTTCATTGGAATTGGGGTTGTATATAATTGTGTTTTATATCCAACTGGTTGTATAATAAAATGCCTATTTATTCAATATAAATGTAATAATTAGTGGTGTGACTTCAACGTGTTTATCATGATTACTTACAAAAAATTAGTGCGTGAAAAGTATTGACACATTTTCATCGCAGTTTGCTTTCCAAAGAAACCAGAAAACTGTCAGTGCACAATTTTCTGGTACACCGATTACACTGACGCATATGTCAGAGCCAATTACAGAACACCGCTCGGGTTCTGATCGGGGGGGGGGTGTTCCTCCCACATCGTATTCTGTGCTCATCATGGATTGTCCATAACGAACACCATGTTCAAGCATAAGGGTGTCCACACGTGCACTTGGCACCAGGACACCCTAGGTTGCAGTTCGATGATCGACTTAGTGGTTGTGTCATCGGACTTGCGGCCGCATGTCTTGGACACTTGGGTGAAGAGAGGGGCAGAGCTGTCAACTGATCACCACCTGGTGGTGAGTTGGCTCCGATGGTGGGGGAAGATGCCGGTCCGACGTGGCAGGCCCAAACGTATTGTGAGGGTCTGCTGGGAACGTCTGGCAGAATCCCCTGTCAGAAGGAGTTTCAACTCCCACCTCCGACAGAACTTTGCTCATGTTCCGGGGGAGGCGGGGGACATCGAGTCCGAGTGGACCATGTTCCGCGCCTCCATTGCTGCGGCGGCCGACCGGGGCTGTGGCCGTAAGGCGGTTGCTGCCTGTCGTGGCGGCAATCCCCGAACCTGTTGGTGGGTGCCAAAGGTGAGGGATGCCGTCAAGCTGAAGAAGACGTCCTATCGGGCCTTTTTGGCCTGTGGGACTCCTGAGGCAGCTGATGGGTACCGGCTGGCCAAGCAGAATGCAGCTTTGGTGGTCGCTGAAGCAAAAACTCGGGCATGGGAGGAGTTTGATGAGGCCATGGAGAAAGACTTCCGGAAGGCTTTGAGGAAATTCTGGTCCGCCATCCGGCGTCTCAGGAGGGGGACCGGAGGATGTGTTCCAACTACAGGGGGATCACACTCCTCAGCCTCCCTGGTAATGTCTATTCAGGGGTGCTGGAGAGGAGGGTCCGTCGGGAAGCTGAATCTCAGATTCAGGAGGAGCAGTGTGGTTTTCGTCCTGGCCGTGGAACAGTGGACCAGCTGGCAGGCAGCTGGCTTCGGGAGTATGGGGTACCATACCCCCTGATACGGGCTGTTCGTTCCCTGTACTACCGGAGTCAGAGTTTGGTCCGCATATCCGGCAGTAAGTCGGACTCGTTTCCGGTGAGGGTTGGACTCTGCCAAGCCTGCCCTTTGTCACCGATTCTGTTCATAACTTTTATGGACAGAATTTCAAGGCGCAGCCGAGGCGTAGAGGGGTTCCGGTTTGGTGGCCTCAGTATTGCCTCTCTGCTTTTTGCAGATGATGTGGTTCTGTTGGCTTCATCAAGCCGTGACCTCCAACTCTCACTGGAGCAGTTAGCAGCTGAGTGTGAAGCGGCTGGGATGAGAATCAGCACCTCCAAATATGAGCCCATGGTCCTCAGTCGGAAAAGGGTGGCGTGCCCTCTCCAGGTCGGGGATGAGATCCTGCCCCAAGTGGAGGAGTTCAAGTATCTTGGGGTCTTGTTCACGAGTGAGGGAAGAATGGAACGGGAGATCGACAGGCGGATCGGTGCAGCGTCTGCAGTGATGCGGACTTTGTATCGATCCGTTGTGGTAAAGAAGGTTTAAAGAAGAAAGGAGTAATCAAGACTGGGGCAAGAAAATGATCCACTCATGCAGGATATAGCCAAAAGGTGAAATTCAACGCTGGAAATGATCTCTCATCTACTGAAGAATCAAGAGGGTGCTTTAGACAAACAAACAAGAAAGTCATTAATAACTCCATCAGACCTGCAAAAACTAGAAAAGCTGGTGACTTTTGTTGAGCCATGCTGGTAAATAAAACCGTTTAATGGCAATTATGGTTTCTTTAAAAAAAACTATATTTGACAGTTATTTTGTAGCTTAATACTGTAATTTCTCGTGTATAATGTGCATTTCTTCGCCAAAAAAATCTCAAGTCAATAGTGCGCATTTTACATAGGTAGAGGAGAAAATGAAAAAAACTTTCACATTTTATTAATGTATGCCGCCAGCTAGAGGTTATGTAAAAGCTGTACACTTTCATTCCCACATGCCACCGCCACCTAGAGGTTATGAGAAAGGTGTATACTTTCATTCTAATATGCCACCACCACCTAGATGTTATGAAAAAGGTGTAGCCTACACTTTCATTCCAATGTGACAGGGGTACGTATGACTGCATAAATGTACATTTGTGCTCAAAAGTTTACATACCATGGCAGAATTTCTGAAATGTATTTTTTTTAATTCTATTTTTTATTTTATTTTATTTTTTTTTATTTTTTTAAATACAACTGATGACTGAACAACAACCATCATTAATTTCTTTTTGGTTATGTTTTGTTTAATGATGATGTTTTTCTGAAATGGTTGACAGTTTAATTTGAATCCCATTAAAATCAAATTTAATGTTTTTCCACCTGGCCCTTCATGTTTTGTTTAAAGAATTGTACCCATCTTACAAATTCTGCCTGGGTCATCAAACATATGAGCACAACTGTGTGCTTTCTCATTTACGAAATAAAAGTAGGGCTGTGAATTTCAAAATAGGAGCAAGTAAATAAAAAGAAAATATTCCGTGTTCAAATAAAGTGCTTAACTTATGGGTAGAAGCAAAATCATGGTTTGTAAAAATGCACTATACATAGAAGTAGTTTTCCAGAATTTTTAGGTCAACTTTGGGGGTGCGTATTATACAGTGGGGCAAAAAAGTATTCAGCCACCAATTGTGCAAGTTCTCCCATTTAAAAAGATAGAGGCCTGTAATTTTCATCATAGTTAAGCCTCACCTATGAAAGACAAAAGGAGAAGAAGAAAAAATAAGTAAAATCCTGAAAAAAGAAGAAAAAATAAGTAAAATCCTGAAAATCACGGTGATTTTTAAATAATTTATTAGCAAATTATGATGGAAAATAAATATTTGGTCAATAGCAAAAGTTCATCTCAATACTTTGTTATATGCCCTTTGTTGTCAATGACAGAGGCAAAATACACCTGTGTGTGGTTGAATCATTGCTTAAAAAAAATCGTTACGCCCCTATTTTTTTTAATTAATGTTGTTTTGAACTTTTTTCCCCAAAAAAAGTAAAAGAACTAAATTTTTTCAGTTCATTATCACAGTCATTCCACAAGTTAACTCCTCTAACGCAGACATCTGTTTTATACTCCTAAAGGGTACAGGGGAAAAAAATTAATCTTACCGGATTGCCTCCATTTTCAACTCCTTTCCCGGTGCAATAGCTGAGGGGTCTTGCACATCTTGAATGATGGACACAGTTCCTAAACAGAATTGCCATTGAAAATTGTTATATTTCATTTTATTAGTGAGCGATCACAATTGCAGTATTGTAATTTCTCAATTACAACACATTCCATTATACCATGCACTCCATAAATTCCCAATTTTTGCCTGAAAAAGTACTTTACTCGAATAACACTTACCCAAATTTTACCCACTCTCTTAGACAACTCAAAAAGTAACTTTATTCAACGTTTTAAATCAATGAAATTTCAGTATTTTCACAACACGAGTTTCTCTCTCAAATGGATGCTGAACTTTGAACTACATTCGTTGAAGGGGAGCAATAAGCTCATTGATCATAATACAAATGGTTTCATTTGACATATTACTCATGCTCATTATTTGAACAACACACAAAATTTACAGATTACATAGATTATTAAGAATTATCTTTTGTATAATTTTTTTCTTTAATTGCTTTGCCCCTAAAAACCAAACAACGAGTCATCTAACCACAAATGTTTGCTTCATTCATGTTAAATTTTCTACCAGATTCTCTGCAGCACAATTCCTCAGCCACTGCAATCACATTTTAAACACTGATTAATCTTACTCTCACCTCCTTGAGCCTTCACTTTATCATGGTGGAGGGGTTTGTGTGTCCCAATGATCCTAGGACCTAAATTGTCTGGGGCTTTATGCCCCTGGCAGCGTCACCCATGGCAAACAGGTTCGAGGTGAGGGACCAGGCAAAGGACAGCTCAAATTAACCCTTATGAAGATTACCATAAATTGACATCAGTTTCCCTTGCTTGGACTGAGGTCACCGGGTCCCCCTCTGGAGCCAGGCACGGAGGTAGGGCTCGAAGGCGAGCGACTGGTGGCCGGGGACAGCCCGAAAGGGTCACACTTCCCATGGGCTCACCACCTATGGGAGGAGCCATAGGGGTCGGGTGCAGTGTGAGCTGGGGGGTAGCCGAAGGCAGGGATCTTGGCGAGCCGATCCCTGCAGATCCCTACAGAAGCTGGCTCTAGGGACGTGGAACGTCATCTCGGGCAGGAAAGAGCCCGAGCTGGTGTGTGAAGTTGAGAAGTTCCAACTAGATATAGTCGGGCTCGCCTCCACACATAGCTTGGGTTCTGGTACCAGTCCTCTTGCGAAGGGTTGGACTCTCTTCCACTCCGGAGTTGCCCATGGTGAGAGGCGCCGGGCAGGTGTGGGAATACTTATTGCCCTCTGGTTCGGCACCTGTACATTGTTGTTCACCCCGGGTGGACGAGAGGGGAGACTCCCTCCACCTTCGGGTGGGGGGACGGGTCCTGACTGTTGTTTGTGCCTATGCACCAAACAGCAGTTCAGAGTACCCACACTTTTTGGAGTCCTTGGAGAGGGTACTATAGAGCGCTGCCGCTGGGGACTTTGGTGTTCTGCTGGCAATGACCGTGAGACCTGGAAGCGTGTGACTGGGAGGAATGGCCCCCCGATCAGAACCTAAGGGGTGTTCTGTTATTGGACTTCTGTGCTCATCACGGATTGTCCATAATGAACACGATGCTCAAGCATAAGGGTATCCATATGTGTACTTGGCACCAGGACACCCTAGGCCGCAGTTCGATGATTGACTTTGTGGTCGTGTTATTGGACTTGCGGCCGCATGTGAGAGGGGCGGAGCGGCCAACTGATCACCACCATGTGGTGTGTTGGCTCCAACGGTGGGGAAGATGCCGGTCCAATTTAGCAGGCCCAAATGTATTGTGAGGGTCTGCTGGGAACGTCTGGAAGAATCCACTGTCAGAAAGAGGTTCAACTCCCACCTCTGGCAGAATTTCACCCATATCCCTGGGGAGGCGAGGGACACTGAGTCCGAGTGGACCATGTTCCACACCTCCTTAGCTGAGTCAGCCGACCCGAACTGTGGCCGTAAGGTGGTCGGTGCCTGTCGTGGCAGCAACCCCCGAACCCGTTGGTGGCCATCAGCGGTAAGGGATGCCATCAAGATGAAGAAGGAGTCCTATTGGGTCCTTTTGGCCTGTGGGTATCCTGAGGCAGTGTACGGCTGGCCAAGCGGTTTGCAGCTTTGGTGGTCGCTGAGCCAAAAACTCAGGCATGGGAGAAGTTTGGTGAAGCCAGGGAGAATGACTTTCGGAAGGCTTCGAGGAAAATTCTTGCCCACCATCTGGAATCTCAGGAGGGGGAAGCAGTGCACCACCAACACTGTATAGTGGGGATGGGGTGCTGTTGACCTCAACTCGGGACGTTGTGAGTCGGTGGGGAGAATACTTCGAAGACCTCAATTCCACCAACACACCTTCCCATGAGGAAGCAGATTATGGGGTCTCTGAGGCTGGCTCTCCTATCTCTAGGGGTTGAGGTCACAAAGGTGGTTAAAAAGCTCTTTGGTGGCAAGGCCCCGGGTGTGGATGAGATACGCCCGCAGTTTCTCAAGGCTCTGGATGTTGTGGGGCTGTCCTGGTTGCCTCTGCAACATCACGTGGACTTCAGGGACAGTGTCTCTGGATTGGCAGACTGGGGTTATTTAAGAAGGGGGACCGGAGGTTAACTACGTCACTACAAAACTCACCAAGACAGGGAAGCTAATTTAACACTTTAGCTAGCTGGTCAAACATTAGGTTTCACAGACTGGTTTGGGACAATAAAAAATAAAAATGATGTGATTGTGAATGTTATAACACAACTAAGTAACGCAGCTAGGGGTGGGAAAGTTTATGATAATTGACCGAACCTTCCGTTTTGATTCACATAGGCACGCAAACGTTTCTTTTTTCCCCCCCTCTCTCTCTCTCTCTCTCTCTCTCTCTCTCTCTCTCTCATGCACTATAGAGCAGAAAGTAGCATCTAAAATATAATGCCTCTGCTGGAGCGCAGAGGGAGAAAAACCAGGGAATGATGGTGGTCCTGGAGGGCCACACTGTCACGGTGGGCAATTTTTTTACATCCTTCACTTTGGCTGGAGGCTTACATAATTATTCTTATTGCATCAAAATCTGTGTTATGATTTATTGACTTATTCAATGCTATAATTACCTCATATCAAATATTCCAATTTGAAATAAATTGGATTAAAAAATATGGCATATTGAGAGTTATGGTCATAACAGTTTTTATTGTCTATAGAGGGCAAACAAAAAAACAAAAAACAACAACAAAACCTATATTTATGGATAGGTCTGAAGCTGCTGAACATTGTGAGAGGTTAAAGTAAAAAAAATATTCATATATGACTTAGTTATGACACTTAAGTGCATGTGTGTTTTTTTCCACAAACGCGTCCTAAGGACTTTTTTTTTAAAAAACAGCCATTTCTCCAAAACGATAATGCGTAAAAAAAATGTTATGACTTCCTGACTCATTCAAGGCTCTAATTACCTCATATCAAATACTCCACTTTGAAATTTACTTTTTGAAAATATGGCATATTTAGAGTTATGATCATAACACAATACACCTTTTATTTCCCATAGAGGGCATACCAAAATCCATCCATTTTCTGATCCGCTTCTCCTCACGAGGGTCGCGGGCGTGCTAGAGCCTATCCCAGCTATCATCGGGCAGGAGGCGGGGTACACCCTGAACTGGTGGCCATCCAATCGCAGGGCACATACAAACAAACAACCATTCACAATCACATTCACACCTACAGGCAATTTAGAGTCTCCAATTCATGCATGTTCTTGGGATGTGGGAGGAAACCGGAGTACCCATAGAAAATCCACGCAGGCACGGAGAGAATATGCAAACTCCACACAGGCGGGGCCGGGGATTAAACCCCGGTCCTCAGAACTGTGAGGCTGACACTAACCAGTCGCCCACCGTGCCGCCGCATACCAAAATAAATATCCATCCATCCATTTTCTGAGCCGCTTCTCTTCACTAGGGTCGTGGGAGTGCTGGAGCCTATCCCAGCTGTCATCGGGGTACACCCTGAACTGGTTGCCAGCCAATCGCAGGGCACATAGAAACCAACAACCATTCGCACTCACAGTCATGCCTACGGGCAATTTAGAGTCTCCAATTAATGCATGTTTTTGGGATGTGGGAGGAAACCGGAGTGCCCGGAGAAAACCCACGCAGGCACGGGGAGAACATGCAAACTCCACACAGGCGGGGCCGGGGATTGGACCCCGGTCCTCAGAACTGTGAGGCAGATGCTCTAACCAGTCTCCACCGTGCCGCCTATAAATTAATTTCATGCACTAAATCAATGCACTTACCAATCACTAAATGGGAAGAAGACCTTTCCATGTCCGCTGACCGTAAATACTGGGTCCTCAGAACTGTGAGGCTGACGCTCTAACCAGTCGGCCACCGTGCCGCCCAAAATAAATATATATATATATATATATATATATATACACACACACACACACACACACACACACACATACACCTATTTATTGATAGATCAGAAGCTGCTGAACATTTGAGAGGTTGAAAGTACTGATATTGCAGCCTTGAATTTTGGCTGATACCAATATTGATCCGATATCAACAATAATCACACATATTTTATAGTATGGAATGTTAGAAAAAGCTTGATGAAGTTATATTAGTCAGAGAACAATAATCAGCAACAGTAGGTATGAGACAAAGTAACACATTTATTATAAACCATTGCGTTACATAAAGTAACTAAATATAATGTACTACAATTGAAAAGAAAAATAAAAAAAATGGCAAATTCTCAATAATTTGAATAAAACAAATAAAAATATATATTTAAATTGCAACATAACCACTGCTTCACTTAAACAAGCATATTCTACATTTGAATAGATTAAATAAAAAAAATTAAAACCATTAAAAAATATCTAAACTACAAATTATACTTTTAAAGTGTAAAATAAAGTTAATTTCAGTTTATTTTATATACTGTCATTGTATGGTGGGAACATCAATTGCTTTCTTCAAATGTCCGTTTTATTGACCATCGCTCTTCCATCTGTGCACACCTCTGAGGGGTAGTGTGATACACGCAATGAGACTTGCAGTAACAAAAAATAAATAACTCATTTTTCACAGCCTTTCAAGAATATATGCCAGAGTGTTGCCCGTTTGAATGTGGTTAAACACAGTTTCATTATTTTAATAGATAAGTGCCACAAGTTCAATGCTAATTTTCGTTAGCTTGTCAATGGTGTTTTACATTCATTGTGTGCTAGATTTGAACCAGCGATTTTTGTAAACAAAAACGTAGAAATGAAGGCTGTGATGTATTTGAACATAGGTGTAATAGGTGTAATTATTTTTGTTATGAGAGTTAAGTTTTACAGTGAACTTAAAACTGTCTCTTCGTCATTTCAAACTGCTCTAAATTGCTAGGGGGGGGAAAATTGTATCGGCGTTACCACATTACTGGAAACATTTCATTGGTCATTGACTCTCCGAACTGTGTTTTTATGTCTCAAAAGGTATTTTCTGTCAAATGGCCAACTGCCTTTCCATTTTTCATCCTCTTTAATGCCTTCCTAACTTCCCCCTTACTAATCATTGCCACTTCCTGGTCCACCACACTTGCCTCTTCTACTCTCCCTTCTCTCTCATTTTCCTCATTCATCAACTCCTCGAAGTATTCTTTCCATCTAGCTAGCACACTGCTGGCACCAGTCAACATATTTCCATCTCTATCCTTAATCACCCTAACCTGCTACACATCCTTCCCATCTCTATCCCTCTGTCTGCCCAGCCTGTATAGATCCTTTTCTCCTTCTTTAGTGTCCAACCTGCCATATATGTCATCATATGCCTCTTGTTTGGCCTTTGCCACCTCTACCTTTGCCCTGTGTCGCATCTCAATGTATTCCTTTCGCCTCTCCTCGGTCCTCTCAGTGTCCCACTTCTTCTTAGCTAACCTTTTTCCTTGTATGATTTCCTGTACTGTGAGGTTCCACCACCAAGTCTCCTTCTCTCCTTTCCTGCCAGAAGATACACCAAGTACTCTCCTGCCTTCCTCTCCTCCTGTCCACCGAGAGCCTGTCTCACATCTTCCCGAAAATCTGCACAACACTCGTCCTGTCTCAGCTTCCATCACATGGTTCTCTGCTCTGCCTTTGTCTTCCTAATCTTCCTCCCCACCACCAGTCATCTTACACACCACCATCCTATGCTGTCTCGCCACAATCTCCCCTACCACTACCTTACAGTCTGTAACCTCCTTCAGATTACATTGTCTACACAAGATGACCTGGGTGCTTCCACCTCTGCTCTTGTAGGTCACCCTATGTTCCTGTCTCTTCTGGAAAAAGGTGTTCACTACAGCCATTGCCATCCTTTTTGCAAAGTCTACCACCATCTGTCGCTCCAAGTTCCTTTCCTGGATGCCGTACTTACCCATCACTTCTTCATCACCTCTACTTCCTTCACCAACATGTCCATTACAATCTGCACCAACCACGACTCTCTCTCTGTCTGGGATGCTCAGACCTACTTCGTCTAGCTCCTTCCAAAATTTCTCTTTCACCGCTAGGTCACATCCTACCTGTGGGGCATAGCCACTAATCACATTATACATAACACCCTCAATTTAGAGTTTCAGCCTCATCACTCGATCTGATACTCTTTTCACCTCCAAGACATTCTTAGCCAACTCTTCTTGTAAAATAACCCCGAGTCCATTTCTCTTCCCATCTACACCATGGTAAAATAATTTAAACCCTGCCCCTAAACTTCTAGCCTTACTGCCTTTCCACCTGGTCTCCTGGACACACAATATATCAACCTTTCTCCTAATCATCATGTCAACCAACTCCCGAGATTTTCCTGTCATAGTCCCAACATTCAAAGTCCCCACATTCAGTTCAAGGCTCTGTGCTTTCCTCTTCTATTTCTGCCGAAGAACCCGCTTTCCACTTCTTCATTGACTTCGACCCACAGTAGCTGAATTTCCAACGACGGCCTGCAGGTTGACGGCGCCGGTGGCGGACGTTGTTTACCCGGGCCACGACCGATACGGTATGGAAATCTTTGGATGAACGCTCATATTTGTTTGGCAAAGTTTTACGCTGGATGCCCTTCCTGACGCAACCCTCTGCATGTATCCGGGCTTGGGACCGGCCTACAGTTTGCACTGACTTATGCCCCCCATAGGGCTGCATTACCCAGCGACTGTGTATTTATTGCGGTAAATCAGGCCATTTCATCTCCATGTGCCCTTTGAGACCAAAAGACCAGGCTCACCAAGACTCGAGAGTGCCGTGGTGAGCCAAACCACCACCTCCCCAAAGCGCTCCCTCCCGTATGACCGTTCCCGTATGTATTCTGTGTCCCGTTCACAACACACCTGTAACTGCCCTCACTGACTCTGGCGCAGATTATAATTTCATTCATGAGGGACTTTCACCGCAGCTCCAACTCCCTCTCGAACCACTCCAGTCACGGAAAAAAGTCACTGCCCTGGATGGGCGACTCATCTCCCGTCACCCACCAAACAGTTCCGTTTACCTTATCTCAGGAAATCACCGTGAGGACATTCCATTATTCGTTATCCCTTCCCCTGAGACACCGTTAGTACTCGGAATTCCCTGGCTCAGAAAGCACAACCCCGCCACAGACTGGACCCACCTACCTGTTACCGGGTGGAGTCCTCACTGCCTGTCCTCTGCTTTCTTCCATGCCACCCACCAGTAAACCTCAACCACCTGTCACACCGGTCAACCTCTCCCAGGTGCCAGAAGACGATCATGAACTTTCCCCAGTTTTCAGTAAGGATCTTGACATTTCTTTACCCCCTCATCACACTTATGACTGTGCGATCGATCTTCTGCCAGGAGCCCCTCTCCCCTCCAGCAGTCTCTTCAACCTTTCCCGCCCTGAGAAAAAGGCGATGGAAGACTATATCCGTGACTCCATGGCTTCTGGACTCATTCGGCCTTCTTCTCCCGTGGGGGACTCCTTCTTCGTTGAGAAAAAAGACACCACTCTCCGCGGACTCAATGACATCTCCGTAAAAAACAAATCACTACTCCTCATTTGAACCCCTCTGTGACACCCAGATATTTACCAAATTGGACCTATGCAATGCCTACCATGTCATCCGTATCAGAGAAGGGGATGAATGGAAAACTGCTTTCAATACCCCCTTCGGACACTTCGAATACCTGGTCATGCCGTTTGTATTGACCAACGCCCCTGCCGTTTTCCAAACTTTTGTTTATGACGCCCTCCGCGACATGTTGAACCGGTTTGTTTTCGTCTACGTCGACGACATTCTCATTTTCTCCCGCTCCCCCGAAGAACATCACAGTCATGTCCGCCAAGTTTTCCTGCATCTCCTTGAGAACCGCCTTGATGTCAAACCTGAAAAGTATTAATTCCACCTCTCCTCCGTACACTTCCTGGGCTATATCATTGCCAAATTACAACCAGACCCAGCCAAGATCCAAGCTGTCGTCAACTGGCCCACTCCCACCACCTGCAAAGTACTACAACGTTTCCTGGGATTTGCCAATTTCTATCACCGCTTCATCCGTAATTACAGACAAGTGGCAATTCCTCTCACCAGCCTCTCCTCCAGCAGCTCCCCTTTCTAGTGGACCCAGGCCGCATCACAAGCCTTCGACTCGCTAAAGACCCTGTTCACCAGTGCTCCCATCCTATGACACCCTGACCCATCCCCTCCAGTTCATGGTGGAGGTTGATGCCTCGGACACTGGGGCAGTGGCCATTCTCTCGCAGCGGGACCCCACTTCCCAGAAACTTCCTCCCTGTGCCTTTTTTCTCCCGTCGTCTGTCCCCTGCCAAACGGAATTATGATGTTGGCAACCGAAAGCTGCTGGCTATAATGTCGGCATTGGAGGAGTGGAGGCATTGGCTGGAGGGGTGTGATTCTCAGTTTGTCATTTGGCCCGAACACAAAAACCTTGCATACCTCCGTTGCACCAAAAGTCTAAACCCCCGACAAGCTCGCTGGGCCCTCTTCCTGAGTCAATTCAACTTCAGCCTCTCCTTACGCCCTGGTTCCCGCAACAGCAAGCCTGATGCACTTTCCCACATATGATCACCCCCCTCCAGAACATGAAACCATCCTCCCTTCCTCCTGCTTCGTTGGGGCAGCCACCTGGGAGATCAAACAGAACGTTAAAGATGCTCAAGAAACCCAACCGGAACCCAAGATCCAGCTTTAACTCGGTCCGCCGAGAGGAATAAAAGGCTCGCGGACCTTCGTCGCTCCCCTACGCCTTCGTACAAGGTGGGTCAGACGGTTGGGCTTTCCTCCAATGACCTCCCACTCCAGACCGAATCCCGTAAACTCACTCCGCACTTTATTGGTCCCTTCCCAATCACCAAAATCATCAATCCCACATCAGTTCAACTAAAACTTCCACAATCTCTCAATATTCATCCTTTGTTCCATGTGTCACATGGGGGGGGGGGCCCGGAGGAACGCTCCTGGATCTCCTGCAAGATTATCCTTAATGACTACCTGATTAGGGACTTTTACGCGGCTCCCCTGGGAAGCCGGGCAGGACGCAAGGAGGCTTCCGTTGAGATAGGGGTAGTGTCAGGAGCTATGCCCTGTAGATCCTTTGTTGGAGCTTAGGTGGCGCTTTGTGCCCCTCTCACCCTCTCCCTTCCCAGTAATCAGCACCACCTTGGGCACGCACCTGTTGTCAATCAGCCTTCACCATCACCTGCATTTAAGCCTGCCAGATCCAGGACTCCTCTGCCAGAGTATTAACATTCACCCGTGGTACACCCGGCTCTGTACTCGCACATAAGCTACGCCTTGTTCGCAATTTTTCTGACCTCTATGTTCTTCCTCTTCCTCAGTGCTCCTTCCGTTTTCCCCGCCTTGCTGACCTCTTCAACCACACCGCCAAGCCCATCTACCTGCTCACGCCATCTGCACATATCCTGTCTTGACGACCAGCTGTTTTGCCGCAAAGGTCCAAGTCCAAATTCCTTCTCAATAAATCATTGATCCACCTGCTTCTGGGTCCAGTTTAAATTGATACCATTGTATCGTGACACAAAAATCCTGATTGTGTAAAGCCTACTTAACAGCTCGCACACTGCTTTCTTATCTTAATGCCTTTGAGAAAATGCTGTTACCCGATTACCACAATCTATACATCATTGGAAAGTATTTTTAATCCATCTATCCATTCTCTGTACCGCTTATCCTCACTAAGGTCGCCGGCGTGCTGGAACCTATCCTAGCTATCTTCGGGCAAGAGGCAAGGTACACCCTGAACTGGTCACCAGCCAATCGCAGGGCACATACAAACAAACAACCACGTGCACTCACATTCACACCTAAGGACAATTTAGAGTCTTCAATTAACCTACCATGCATGTTTTTGGGATGTGGGAGGAATCCGGAGTACCCAGAGAAAACCCACGCAGGCACGGGGAGAACATGCAAACTCCACACAGGGGGCCGGGATTTGAACCCCAGTCCTCAGAACTGTGAGGCAGATATGCTATCCAGTCGTCCACTGTTTTAATCCCTATTCAAAAAATGTATATAGCGCAAAAACACAGCCATGCGACCACTGTTTGGTTTCGTGCTGTAGGGTCACAAATAGTATATTAAATATTTATAATATCAGCAATTATATTTGTTTATTTGCACAATTAGAGTGCTGAGTTTTTATTTTGACTGAGATCGGCGCAGTAATTTATTTTTTTTTTTAAATCAATTTAACCTTTGCTAAAGGACCATACAATTTTTTTACAAAGTTTATTTTACAATATATACGGTTACCGTGACATGATTCCATTTATACCGTTATATGAATTTTAGGCCATATCACACAGCCCACATTCTTGCTTTACACCTCTCACCCAAAATCAGATCATACAGGCTACACCTCATCCAGCCCTAGTGTGGATAATCAGTATAGAAAAAGAATGGAGTGACGCCTTATTACTGATGAATTGAAGGAGACATTTCTGTTGTCCAATCTAAGATAGAATGCGTTTAATGCGTTGGATGTTGTCCTTCTCCTACAGGCAATTAAGACCAAACAAAATTTTAGGCTTATTACCTGTGTCCGAGATGTTAGAGTGATCGTATGCTGTCGGCTCAGAGGTAAGAGAACCAGTCTGAACACTTTCAAGAGGAAAATTGGAAAGAAATAAAGGGCTTCCTCGTCCCATTCCAAGCGCAGGTGCTCTTCCAACTCCCACCATCACGCTAGTCGAAATTTCTTGGCCAAGAAAGCTGTAACAGGTCACAGGCCATGCCAGCCATTAGTACAATTTATAGTGATAACAGAGCAAAAATTACATTTTGTAAGTAATGGGGAAAATAATTGGTGACTAGGAAACTGGTAGCCTAAAATCCTTCAATTGCACACCAAGTGTACTTCAAAACTTTATGGTAACATCATGAACTGTCGCACTACCGATAGTGTGACGCTGCACTTCCGTGTTAATTTAAATTGTAATTGCACGTTACACCATTTTGTTAAGCATCCTCAACATAACACACGCAATATTAAAAATTTTCTAAAACTTTATAGAAATGTTTTTTTTTAAGGAATTTTCAATTTCCATTACTTTTCCAGGTTTTCCATGACCGTACAAACCGTGTATAATGTTTTTAGTTCTTGTGGTAGACTTAAAAAGATGAAGTAGAAAGAAAAAAAATAAATGAATTAAAAAAAATAAAAAATAATAATAATATTTTTTTTTTTTTAAATCCACATCGGCTCAGAGAATGGATGGCTGGATGGATATTCAGGTAACATTATTAGTGGGCCTGCTGTAACTCGTTGACAGCGTAAACTTGAAGCTGGCGTCTCGGGTTAGGGATGATGTCTGCAGGTAGTAAGTAATTTGTAAAGCGACAGTGCAACAGCAACTTCTAATGTCTGTAAATTGAGCGTTTTGCGTCAAACTGAGATTTCTGTTGTTCATTTCAAACTGGACAAGTTGGTCTATATTCCGACCTACCCTGAAATGAAATTTGATTTGTGACTAAATGTGAAGTGACTTTTTAGAAGTGGAGTTAAGCACTCTAGTTTTACTTCTACAGGGTTGCGCTTTGTGAAACGGACTTAACTGCCCATTCAAGATTATGTACGAGAATTATTATTATTATATATATTTTTTTAACTGCACGAAGTGGAATCTGTCATTTAATTTTTTTGATTTTTGTCATTTACAAACACCATTTACAATTAAGTTGGGATGTGTATTACGTAAATAGAAACAGAAGTCAATGATTTGCAAATTATTATTTAACGTATATTCCGATGAATGCCACTTTTCTGCAAAAGTTCTCTCGTTTTGAATTTGATGCCTACAACACATTCCCAAAAAGAGAGGGGGAACAAAAAACTGGGAAAGTTAAGGAATGCTACTTAAAAAATAAAATAAATAAATAAAGTTTGTAACATTCCACAGGTGAACAGGTTAATTGGAAACAGGTGAGTGTCATGATCGGGTATAAAAGGAGCTTCCCCGAAAGGCTCAGTTGTTCACAAGTAAGGATGGGGCGAGGTTCACCAATTTGGGCCATATTTTCCCATATGCTTAAGTCAGAAAATGTGCTTTTCTGACTGCACCCATTCTGCCATCCACTTAATTCTATAATTTGCGCACCTTCGGGCCATTTGCGCACTCTGGGTGGAGTAACCCTGAAGTCTGGGCATGTGAGGCCTATTCTCCCAAACACTTAAGCGCGTTTCCTCATCCGCACTCCTGAAGCTGTAATAAGTCTAGCACCACGGGAAGTTGAAACATCATCATATTGCATGTTTTTAGTAGGTCCCATGCACCGAGCCTCTGATGACTGGTGATAGGGTGGCGGCTGACTTGGGCCCATATACTGTACGCTCACCGACTGCCCAACGGCCGTAAGGTGTCCCTATAACATTACGCCGATCGACAGCTGAATATTGACATATTAGGTCACATTAATTGGCAAAGACGAATTCAGCGGCAGCAGACATTACGTGTTGTCTGTCTCAGACGTGTTGTCTGCTCCAAACCGCTGACGTTTTCTTTTTAAATAACTTTATTGGCCGTCAGATATTTACAGGACTACGCCAAAAGACACGTGACAAGGCTAAAAATAAACTAGCTTTTGGATTAAAATATACTGTGCACGATCGCGACGCGGAGTAAATGTCTTTTGAGGAACTGATCAATGACATCATTGACCGGATCGGCGAATTATGACAAAGCTGATCAGCATAAAATGCTAATTATCGGCCGATACCGATAAGGCAGAGAAAATCGGTGTGAAGTCTATAAATAATGCATCTTTGTTCCTCTATTTATGCCAGTGAGGCATAGTGACAGACAGAACAAATGAATGGTCTTCTATTAGATGGCAGGGAGTACATACAGTAATTAATGTATCCACTTTTTGTGACATTTTTGTTTGTTGGTGTGCCGTGAGATTTTTCAATTGTAAAATATGTTCCTCGGCTCCATAAAGGTTGGAAATCATTGCTCTAGTCAGATGGTGTATTCTAATCAGTCAGGTCAAACCAACATTACATGACGGAAATAATGGGTGCTAACTTACTGTAATTAAATTGCTTTATTTGCACCGAAACTTTAGAGCATGATTCGACAGAACGGCAGCATGTTTACGTCCAACTGTTCGTGCTACCGCTAGGTTGCTAGGCTACATAACATATTATTGCCTGCTTGTGAGCCGTATCGTATTAAAAGTACGTGAACATACCTCAAGCAAGCCTTAAACGAACGTCCTTTCCTGTACTGAGCACCAGTGACAACACACGTTTTCCCCCATTTTGTCCTTATAATATAGTCGGCGCGATCCACTCGTCGTTGCCACAGTAACGAGTGTATCCAGTCGCATTTGAGTTGACAAGATAAAGCCCAATGATCGTAAAAAACGGGATGCGGTGGTATCAGAACACAAGATTTTATGGCAGTAGTCGGACAGTGCAATAGTGAAAGAGCAAATTTTTCTTGTAGTCTGAACCGTGCGTGTTGTCTGTCACACTGCCGACGTTTTTTTTTTTTTTAATTTTAAATAACTTCTTTGGCCGTCAGATATTTACAGTACTACGTCAAGACACGCGACAAGGCTAAAAATAAACTAGCTTTTGGATTCAAATATACTGTGCAGGCGGCGACGAGGAGTTAATGTCTTTTGCAGAGCCGATCAAATCGGTGTAAAGTCTAATAATTAATGAGAAAATGGTGACGAGTTAAATACTTATTTCAGCCACTGTATATCCAGCCATAGATACACTGCGGTGCAGATTTTAAAATTTCTAGTTGATAAAATATAAATATTCTGACAATTATCAAATAATGTAAAGTAATGCTGAAAGAACAAAAAACGTAAATGTGAGTGCAGCGGTCACCTAACAATGTGTCACACAAAGAGTACTGTAATTAAGTGATAAGGTTGTGCCATATCATACCGTCCATAATAATACAGGTAGTTTCTTTACATGATACAACATTTTAATGACTAACGTGTAAAAGTAAATAAGAACTTTTATCGGGGGTGCACAGTTAACAGGTTAAGCCACGTGTCTGGCAGCATAGCAATTTACGTTTTATCAGAAGGCTGGTGACCTAATACTCACGATTGGGTCTCTAGAGTCAGAGATAATTTTCAATACATTAAAAGGAGACAATTTTTCTTCCGACAATGTAAAAAGGTTCCCAGGTTTCTAAATGTCTTTGACAAGTCATGACAAAAAGATGGTTTAAAAATAATTTGGGGATAAGGCTGCACCCAAATAAAAGTGAAAAATGTGAAGGGGAATACACTGTAGATTATTAATCCATTGCATGTAGGTGCTGGAGTACGTCATTTTCTCATTCCTACCTGCGCCCTCTGCCAATCACTTTTGGTGGGAGCCCACTTGTCTGTGGGCTACTGGCTACCACTCCTACAGCCGTACTTGGCTGCTCTAACTCTTTCATCTCCCCAACTACTTCTCTTCCTGCAAAAAATATTGAAATCAATCACAGTTCAAATTGGAACAGAGATAGGGGTAAACAAGAAAATTCCAAAGAAATGTGCAATGCATTTTCCACCATTCTTATCCTTTGTGAAGTAGGCTGTACGTCTATGGCATTTGGTTTGTCTACACACACACACACATTGGAATTGTTCAAATTTTAAAATTTCGGTTCCATGTTTCGATGCCTAGAGTCCGCCGACCCCAAAGAAGGAAGTGGCGAAAACCAACAAGGAAGAACGCCCACGAAGACGTGCTTGTTCCCAACGGTGGTGGCAAACAAAAGTGTGTCTTAACTTTGTTAAAAAAAAAATAAATGCTAATATTAAAAAGGTATCTGCGTGCTAGTGACAGAACACGAAATCAATCTGTATGCTGATGATATTCTTCTTTATTTACGGGAACTCAAGTATTCTCTTCAGGCAGTCTTCAAACTCAAAACATTCACAAATATCACATTACTTCATCAACTGGACAAAATCAACAATACTCCCAATAACTCCAAACTCATGGACTCCTGCAGATCAAATCCCAGATTACCCCATTCCATCAGAAACATTAAGTATTTAGGTATTAATATTTGGCCAATATTTGGCCAAAACTCACAGAGCTAACCGATCTAAGTTACACACAACTTCTGGGAAAAAAAAATCTCCTCTGATTTAAGACGCTGGAATAACTTGCCTATATCACACAATAAAAATGAAAACTACCTCTAATAAATTATTTATTCTCAATTATTCAATTTAAGCCCACATTTAAATGGTTTCAAACGTTAGATTCTGCTGTCATAAATGTTTATTCAAAAAATAAGAAAAATAGAATTAGTCTATCCACTCTTCAGAAAAGTAAACAGGAGGGAGGCCTAAATGCTCCCAACTTTAAACACTATTATTTAGCTAACCAATTACAATACCTCATCAAATGGTTGCACCACAATGAGGAGTATCATTCTTGGCTAGAATTGGAACAAATAGACTGAAACAACATCAAACTCCCAAAACTCCCATTTATTTATTATAGTCTTAAACGCCATAAATGCTTCAAGAACCTAATAATTGCATCCAACTTAACGGCTCGGTGGAAAAGTTTAGAATCTACAGGATCTCAATTAGTATGCTCTCCCCAATCTGGCGTAATCCAGATTTCAAAATTAATAATATACCCCTTTATTTTAGCACATGGGAACAACATGGAATTGACCACCTACAACAACTATTGAACGTTAATGTTTTACACGTGATGAACTTTTCCAAGAATTCCAAATAACAGGTGGAAACTTTCTTCAATACAATAAATTAAAAGCAGCAATTATAAAAAGAATACCAACACTCCAGAGCACCCTTGAACTGCTGGAGTTTGTCAAGAAAATAGTGAAGCTTCTTCCGCCAAGTAATCTATCAAAAGTTTATAAATTAATTTCCATCCATCCATTTTCTGAGCCGCTTCTCCTCACAAGGGTTGCGGGAGCCTATCCCAGCTATCATCGGGCAGGAGGCGGGGTACACCCTGAACTTGTTGCCAGCCAATTGCAGGGCACATACAAACAAACAACCATTCGCACTCACATTCACACCTACGGGCAATTTAGAGTCTTCAATCAACCTACCATGCATGTTTTTGGGATGTGGGAGGAAATCGGAGTGCCCGGAGAAAACCCACGCAGGCACGGGGAGAACATGCAAACTCCACACAGGCGGGGCCGGGGATTGAACCCCGGTCCTCAGAACTGTGAGGCAGATGCTCTAACCAGTCTCCACCGTGCCGCCTATAAATTAATTTCATGCACTAAATCAATGCACTTACCAATCACTAAATGGGAAGAAGACCTTTCCATGTCCGCTGACCGTAAATACTGGATACAGATATGTAACAATACGTTTAGAATGACAAAAAAAAAAACACAAATTTACATCTTATACAATATAAAGTGCTCCATAGAACACACTTTACTGAGTACAATATGCATAACATGGACTTCTCTCCATCTAATATATGTGCACAATGCACCAAAAATACCCCAGGCACCTATTTTCATGCAATACGGGAATGCACACCAATTCAATGCTTTTGGACTTCGGTTACAAAGAAACTCTCATATTTTGATTTTCAGGATTCCACTTTCCCCAAGATTGTGCATAATTGGCGACTTAAGCATAATCGACCTCACTAATAAATATTCACAATCATTACTTGTCACGTTAGCTACCGATAAGAAAACAATTCTCATAATATGGAAAAACAAAACGTATTAACATCAATCACTGGCTAAATCTCCGGCGCCGTCAACCTGCAGGGCGCTGTTGGAAATTCAGCTACTGTGGGTCGAAGTCAAAGAAGAAGAAGAGGTGGAAAGCGGGTTCTTCGGCAGAAAGAGAAGAGGAAAACACAGAGCCTAGAACTGAATGTGGGGACTTTGAATGTTGGGACTATGACAGGAAAATCTCGGGAGTTGGTTGACATGATGATTAGGAGAAAGGTTGATATATTGTGTGTCCAGGAGACCAGGTGGAAAGGCAGTAAGGCTAGAAGTTTAGGGGCAGGGTTTAAATTATTTTACCATGGTGTAGATGGGAAGAGAAATGGAGTCGGGGTTATTTTAAAAGAAGAGTTGGCTAAGAATGTCTTGGAGGTGAAAAGAGTATCAGATCGAGTGATGAGGCTGAAATTTGAAATTGAGGGTGTTATGTGTAATGTGATTAGTGGCTATGCCCCACAGGTAGGATGTGACCTAGAGGTGAAAGAGAAATTCTGGAAGGAGCTAGATGATGTAGTTCTGAGCATCCCAGACAGAGAGAGAGTCGTAATTGGTGCAGATTGTAATGGACATGTTGGTGAAGGTAATAAGGGTGATAAAGAAGTGATGGGTAAGTACGGTATCCAGGAAAGGAACTTGGAGGGACAGATGGTGGTAGACTTTGCAACAAGGATGCAAATGGCTGTAGTGAACACTTTTTTCCAGAAGAGGCACGAACATAGGGTGACCTACAAGAGCGGAGGTAGAAGCACGCAGGTGGATTACATCTTGTGCAGACGATGTAATCTGAAGGAGGTTACCAACTGTAAGGTAGTGGTAGGGGAGAGTGTGGCTAGACAGCATAGGATGGTGGTGTGTAAGATGACTCTGGTGGTGGGGAGGAAAATTAGGAAGACAAAGGCAGAGAAGAGAACCATGTGGTGGAAGCTGAGACAGGACGAGTGTTGTGCAGCTTTTCGGGAAGAGGTGATACAGGCTCTCGGTGGACGGGAAGAGCTTCCAGAAGACTGGACCACTGCAGCCAAGGTGATCAGAGAAGCAGGCAGGAGAGTACTTGGTGTATCTTCTGGCAGGAAAGGAGAGAAGGAGACTTGGTGGTGGAACCTCACAGTACAGGAAATCATACAAGGAAAACGGTTAGCTAAGAAGAAGTGGGACACTGAGAGGACCGAGGAGAGGCGAAAGGAATACATTGAGATGCGACACAGGGCAAAGGTAGAGGTGGCAAAGGCAAAACAAGAGGCATATGATGACATGTATGGCAGGTTGGACACTAAAGAAGGAGAAAAGGATCTATACAGGCTGGCCAGACAGAGGGATAGAGATGGGAAGGATGTGCAGCAGGTTTGGGTGATTAAGGATAGAGATGGAAATATGTTGACTGGTGCCAGCAGTGTGCTAGACAGATGGAAAGAATACTTCGAGGAGTTGATGAATGAGAAAAATGAGGGAGAAGGGAGAGTAGAAGAGGCAAGTGTGGTGGACCAGGAAGTGGCAATGATTAGCAAGGGGGACGTTAGAAAGGCATTAAAGCGAATGCAAAATTGAAAGGCAGTTGGTCCTGATGACATTCCTGTGGAGGTATGGAAGCATCTAGGAGAGGTGGCTGTGGAGTTTTTGACCAGCTTGTTCAATAGAATTCTAGCACGTGAGAAGATGCCTGAGGAATGGAGGAAAAGTGTGCTGGTGCCCATTTTTAAGAACAAAGGTGATGTGCAGAGCTGTGGCAACTATAGAGGAATAAAGTTGATGAGCCACACAATGAAGTTATGGGAAAGAGTAGTGGAGGCTAGACTCAGGACAGAAGTGAGTATTTGCGAGCAACAGTATGGTTTCATGCCTAGAAAGAGTACCACAGATGCATTATTTGCCTTGAGGATGTTGAAGGAAAAGTACAGAGAAGGTCAGAAGGAGCTACATTGTGTCTTTGTAGATCTAGAGAAAGCCTATGACAGAGTACCCAGAGAGGAACTGTGGTACTGCATGCGGAAGTCTGGAGTGGCAGAGAAGTATGTTAGAATAATACAGGACATGTACGAGGGCAGCAGAACAGCGGTGAGGTGTGCTGTCGGTGTGACAGAAGAATTTAAGGTGGACGTGGGACTGCATCAGGGATCAGCCCTGAGCCCCTTCCTTTTTGCAGTGGTGATGGATAGGCTGACAGATGAGGTTAGACTGGAATCCCCGTGGACCATGATGTTTGCAGATGACATTGTGATCTGCAGTGAAAGCAGGGAGCAGCTGGAGGAACAGTTAGAAAGATGGAGGCATGCACTGGAAAGAAGAGGAATGAAGATTAGCCGAAGTAAAACAGAATATATGTGCATGAATGAGAGGGGTGGTGGGGGAAGAATGAGGCTACAGGGAGAAGAGATGGCAAGGGTAGAGGACTTTAAATACTTGGGGTCAACCGTCCAGAGCAATGGTGAGTGTGGTCAGGAAGTGAAGAAACGGGTCCAAGCAGGTTGGAACGGGTGGAGGAAGGTGTCAGGTGTGTTATGTAACAGAAGAGTCTCTGCTAGGATGAAGGGCAAAGTTTATAAAACAGTGGTGAGGCCAGCCATGATGTATGGATTAGAGACAGTGGCACTGAAGAGAAAACAGGAAGCAGAGCTGGAGGTGGCGGAAATGAAGATGTTGAGGTTCGCTGTCGGAGTGACCAGGTTGGATAAAATTAGAAATGAGCTCATCAGAGGGACAGCCAAGGTTCGATGTTTTGGAGACAAAGTTAGAGAGAGCAGACTTCAATGGTTTGGACACGTCCAGAGGAGAGAGAGTGAGTATATTGGTAGAAGGATGATGAGGATGGAGCTGCCAGGCAAGAGAGCTAGAGGAAGACCAAAGAGAAGGTTGATGGATGTCGTGAGGGAAGACATGATGGCAGTTGGTGTTCGAGAGGAGGATGCAAGAGATAGGCTCTCATGGAAAAGGATGACGCGCTGTGGCGACCCCTAACGGGACAAGCCGAAAGGAAAAGAAGAAGACTGGCTAAATCTCATCATAGAATATATTGAGTTAAAAAAAATATCAGAACGAAAAAAATCAATTACATACAGTGAGTACGGAAAGTATTCAGACCCCCTTAAATTTTTCAGTCTTTGTTATATTGCAGCCATTTGCTAAAATCATTTAAGTTCATTTTGTTTCCACAATGTACACATAGCACCCCATATTGACAGGGGAAAAAAACAATTGTTGAAATTTTTGCAGATTTATTAATAAAGAAAAACGAAAATATCACACAGTCATAAGTATTCAGACCCTTTGCTCAGTATTTATTAGAAGCACCCTTTTGAGCGAATACAGCCATTAGTCTTTTGGGGAATGATGCAACAAGTCTTTCCACACCTGGATTTGGGGATCCTCTGCCATTCCTCCTTGCAGATCCTCTCCAGTTCCGTCAGGTTGGATGGTGAACGTTGGTGGATAGCTATTTTCAGGTCTCTCCAGAGATGCTCAATTAGGTTTAATTCAGGGCTCTGGCTGGGGTATTCAAGTAGAGTCACAAAGTTTTTCTGCAGTGATGGTTGACTTTCTAGAACTTTCTCCCATCTCCCGACTGCATCTCATCTCTGGAGCTCAGCCACAGTGATCTTTTGGTTCTTCTTTACCTCTCTCGCCAAGGCTCTTCTCACCCGATTGCGCTAGGAAGGGTTCTGGTCATCCCAAACGTCTTCCATTTAAGGATTCAGATCTGTGCCTTGCCACAATTCTGTCTCTGAGCTCTTCAGGCAGTTCATTTGTCCTTATGATTCTCATTTGCTATGACATGCACTGTAAGCTCTTATATAGACAGGTGAGTGACTTTCCTAATCAAGTCCAATCAGTATAATCAAACACAGCTGGACTCCAATGAAGGTGTAGAACCATCTCAAGGATGATCAGAAGAAATGGACAGCACCAAAGTTAAATATGAGTGTCACAGCAAAGGGTCTGAATACTTACGGCTGTGATATTTCAGTATTTCTTTTTTAATAAATCTGCAAACATTTCAACAATTCAGTTTTTTCCTGTCAATATTGGGTGCTGTGTGTACACTAATGAGGGAAAAAAATAAATGATTTCAGCAAATGGCCGCAATATAACAAAGTGAAAAATTTAAGGGGGTCTGAATACTTTCCGTACCCACTGTATATACGTAGATAGCTGGTCACCCTTCCTCAACATGCTGAATCTACTCTTGATTCCTTTGCCTGGGTAGTGTGCCATCTGACAATAACAAGAATATTTTGTAAGTGTAAAAATAAACGTTTGACTTTCGTATTCTTTGTTGTCAAGGTTGTTGTTTTATTATTATTCTATTTGTCATTCTCTTTATTTTTTCTTATTCATTTATGTACTTGTGTTTTTTTTTTTTTTCCAAATGTTGGCACGGTGGAAAACTTGTTAGCACATCTGCCTCACAGTTCTGAGGACTGGGTTTCAAATCCCGGCCCCACCTGTGTGGAGTTGGCATGTTCTCCCCGTGCCTGCGTGGGTTTTCTCCGGTTTCCTCCCACATTCCAAAAAGATGCGTGGTAGGTTGAACACTTTAAATTGCCCGTAGGTGTGAATGTGAGTGCGAATGGCTGTTTGTTTATATGTGCCTGCGATTGGCTGGCGACCAGTTCAGGGTGTACCCCGCCGCTCGTCGTCACGTCAACATGCATGTGTACAACTGCGAGGTGCCGTGTTTACGAAAGGAGCTCTCGTCATGACGCATTTGCGGCAATTTCTAGGATTTTGTGCAACAGGAGCAAATATTTTCTCTTTATCAGTTCTAAAGCATCTTTTTGGCACTGACTGTTGTCTGGTGCTTTGTCCGCCTTTTCCGTTTTGTGATGTTTGTTGTTTGCTGCGTTTTGATGACATAAGTGGGGTTGCACGCCCCATGACCACCAATACTGCCTTTTTCATATACATAACCAATTTATATCCACATATGAAAAAGGCCCATGTCTGATATGGGCAGATTTTTGCCCCATCACATGGGGCAAAAATCTGAATTGACCTGCAGTGTGAACGTAATCTCCTTTTATTACACTCCGCAAAAAATATAGAATTGTGTAGCGAACAGTGGGTCAGAAATTATATCGACTCATGAACTTGGTGTATCGTTGCAGCCCTAGTGGCAAGGTACAGACGGTTGTGTTTCTGTGAGAGAACACATACTCATATTCCGATTTATTGGTTTGTTTATTGTGGGCCTTCGGAATCCATCTACACAACAACAAGCGTGAGGGAGTACAGGTAATCTTTAATTGTAGAGTTCGCTGCGCGAACAGTTAATGGCTGCGTCAGGAGAAGCAAAGGGAGAAACACGAGATGCATTCAAATACCGCTCACAGAACAGGAAATTCCATATGATGCCTTTGGTAACAATCTACATATCAAAAAGCGTGAGGGAGTACAGGTAATCCTTAGCTGTAGAGTTTGATGCACGAACAGTTAACGGCTGCGTCAGGAGAAGCAAAGTGAGAAACAAGAGGTGCATTCAGACCGCTCATGGAATTGGACAGAACAAACTTGCACAGAAAAACAATGAGCTAAATAGCTACAAATATGTAAACAATATGGGCTTTCTAACCAGCGTTATAGAGTATCCAACTTTGAAGCACAAACTAACAGGCAAATAAGTGTCTGGAGAGAAAATACAGTAATACACGATAACGCTAGACAGCCACACAGAGGGACCGGAAACAGTAACTGGAAATGAATTAGTATGTGACCACTAGTCTACTACGTCACTTAAGAAAATGGGCCGACAAGGCTAAAAGCACATTAATACATATTTATATAGGGTTCACACACATTTGAGATTTCAAAATGTCATACATTTTTCAGATCCTAATTTTCAGACTTCTCTGTAAGAAATTCTAATAATTTGTGACATTTGAGTAAATAGATGCGCATCATTTGGAATCTTTATATGCCATTATGTTGCCAAATAATCAAGGTGCAGCGGAGAACGGTTGCCTCCTCAAAGTCCATTAATCCCTGATAATTGTATACGTTGAAGGGCATTAACCCGCGTATACCATGGTCACTGGCCAATGAAAAGAATTAATTAAACTACCAATCCATAATTTCCTCCATTTTGTAGTCAAAATAGAAAGTTCAACTAAAACAATTATTTTCCCCCTTGCAACGCCTGAGGGCTTGACTATGAAGAGTCATTCCAATCCCATAACCTTCTAAGAGAATGTAAACACCATTGTAAACATAAATTCAGTATATTTGTGTGTGACGGTTGATGGAGGCGCTCAGGCTGGCAACGCTGTACTTTCTGTCACTCTTCATTTGAAAGGACAGCATCATAAAATTGTCACATGATATTGAAAACAGTGTTCAGTTCGTATTTTTCAGTTTTTATGCCAAGAACTGTCTTGGTGCTTTAATTGCCTATTTTCTTCTTTCTTTGGGTTGATTTCCTCCTCCTCGTCTGAGAGTTGATTTCAATCTTACGGAGTTCTCTTTGTGCATCTTCTGTCTTCTCATTTTTCTCTCAATTCCTCAACAGCATCCCAAGTCATCAAAGTGGTTGTAATCACCAAATAAAGAAAATGATTAAAATCACTCATTGTTTGAAATGTGCCAATTTCTGTCCTCAGCACACTTCATGTTTACTTATCAGAAAATTTGTGTGAAGTTGCTATGTTTGCTTGTATAATCTAACTGCTAAGGGTGTGGCGCATTAATTTGGAACAAGGATTTTTTTTTGGGGTGTCCAAACTTTTTGCAAAGAGGGCCAGATTTGGTCAGATGAAAACGTATGGGGGCCGACCATTCGGCCTGACAGTTGACTGAAATTTTTTAGAAACATGTATTTATTGATTTTGTTTTAACAAATCACATCCCAGTGCATTTTGACTCGTAGCTCGCCTTTGTAGAATTTTCATTTGAGTCACGGGCTCTTGTGAAAAAGCGCTGCTATGCTATCAAAACAGCTTCCAGTGGCTTCAGTTTTTCGGCGCGTTTGTTCTCCGTTAGCTTGTCGTAGTTAGCATGTTTTGTCTGGTAGTGCCTCTTAATATTAAATTCTTTGAAAACAGCCACAGTCTCTTCGCAAATTAGGCAGACAGTTGTTTCGTATGTCAGTGAAAAAATCCACTTGTCCTGGACACGGCGGCCCTCGTTGGCAATTTTCCTCTTTTTAGTTTCAGTTCCCATTTTAGAAATGGGCTAAAAACATACCACAGGGGTAAAAGTTCACACAGGGGTCACGCGACGAGAGTGCGGCCACAGGTCTACTGCCACCCTCTGGTGAAATATAAAATGGCTTTTTTTTGTATGTGTGTATTGTTTACTGTGGTAAACTGTGCCGGCGGGACATCATATTATTGATTTTATGACATGATGCTTCGGGCCGGAGGAAATTTGGCCCGCGGGCCAAATCCGGACTTTGGGCTGATGTACACGATGGTTTAAAAAAAAAATTCCAATCAAAAGAGTATTCACAAAGACCATGGTAAAACACTGCGTGCGCTCTCACAAACGTAGGTTCGCTTTCATGTGCCTTTATTTATTAAAAAAAAAAAAAAAAAACGATTTTTTTTTTTTATATATACAGTTTTTGTTTTAACAATCTTGGGAACATGAATATTTTTTCCATACAATAGTTTCCACATTTATATAAAAATAAAATTCCATACTTTCATAGGAACCCAGTTTATAAGACTGTGTCAAACTCATTTTTGCCATAGGCCACATTGTAGTTATGGTTCCCCTCCAAGGGCCGCTTTCACTGTTAACTCATACAAATGTATGCTCATCTAATATTACATATACGCAACAAATTGATGGATAACATATTTTGAAATCAGAAGCCAGTAAAAAAGTTGGTTCAATGATAAAAAAAATTTTTAAAAGGTTTATTGGTGACAAAAAAATCTTACACTATCTCAATGTTATTAAAGGTGGAGACAATTGGCAATTTTGTATTTTAGCAAAAAAAAAAAGCCACAAAAACGATGTGGGCCAGATCTGCCCCCCGGGCCTTGAGTTTGACACCTATGATACCCGTTATTAATCTCACAATGGGGAAATTGGCATCGCTTCAGCAGGATACAGGAAAAAAAATAGTATGCAAGAGAAGACATTTGGCAGCATCTCAACCGCTATTACAAGGTTGATGCAATAAATGTATTTCAATAAATGCTGAAGCCAAAATGTCTTAATCCCTTCTTGAGCAGTCACCTTTTCGTGGTAGAGGGGTTTGTGTGTCCTAGTGATCCTAGGAGCTAAATTGTCTGGGGATTTATGCCCCTGGCAGGGTCCTCCATGGCAATCAGGTCCTAGGTGAGGGACCAGACAAAGCATGACTCAAAAGACCCCGATGATGTATACAAATATTGGAATACAGTTTTCCTTGCCCAGACGTGGGTCACAGGGACCTCCCTCTGGAGTCAGGCCTGCAGGTAGGGCTCGAAGGTGGCCAGGCCTGCATCCATGGGGCCCAGCCAGGCACAGTTTGAAAGGGTAACGTGGGTCCCCCTTCCCATGGGCTCACCACCTGTGGGGGGGGCCATAAGGGTCAGGTGCAGTGTGAGCTGGGCGGTGGCCGAAGGCGGGGACCTTAGCGATGCGATCCCCGGCTACAGAAGCTGGCTTTAGGTACACAGAACGTCACCTCTCTGCCAGAGAAGTTCTGACTAGATATAGTCGGGTTCGCCTACACACATAGCTTGGGCTCTGGTACTAGTCCTCTCAAGACGGGTTGGACTCTCTTCCACTCTGGAGTTGCCCAAGGTGAGAGGCGCCGAGCAGGTGTGGGTATACTTATTTCCCCCCAGCTAGGCGCCTGTATTGGGGTTCACCCTGGTGGACGAGAGGGTAACCTCCATTCCGCCTTCGGTTGAGGGGACGAGTCCTGACTATTGTTTGTGCCCATCCACCAAACACCAGTTCAGGGTACTCACCCTTTTGGGAGTCCTTGGAAAGGGTGCTGGAGAGCACTCCTGCTGGGGACTCCATCGTTCTGCTGGGGTACTTCAATGCCCACGTGGGCAATGACAGTGAGACCTGGAAAGGCATGAGTGGGAGGAATGGCTCATGTTCAAGCGTAAGGGTGTCCCTTCGTGCAATTGGCACCAGGACATCCTAGGCCGCAGTTTGTGGTCGTGTCATCGGACTTGTGGCCGCATGTCTTGGACACTCGGGTAAAGAGAAGGGCGGCGCTGTCAACTGATCACCACCTGGTGATGTGCTGGCACCGATGGTGGGGGAAGATACCGGTCAGACCTGGCAGGCCTAAACGTATTGTGAGGGTCTGCCCGGAACATCTGGCAGAATCTCCTGCCAGAAGGAGTTTCAACTCCCACCTCCAGCAGAACTTCGCCCACGTTCCGGGGAGGCGGGGGACGTGGGTGGGTGTACCCCGCCTCTTGCAAAGGTTCAGCTGGGATAGGCTCCAGCACAACCTAGTGAGGATAAGCAATATGGAAAATGGGTGGATGGATGGAAAAAAATAATTAGGACGGGCCTTATTTTTCATGATTTCAAAGCCATTAAAAAAGGGCTAGTGACAATTTTTAAAATATGGAAATTCAATTAAATTGTTCTGGAAGTGAATTTCCATAGAATCCGAATCATCTTTATTTGCCAAGTATGTCCAAAAAACACAAGGAATTTGTCTCCGGTAATTGGAGCCACTCTAGTACGACAACAGACACTTTTGAGACATAAAGACACAGAAAAACAGTCACTGAGCAATAAAGGGTTGCTAGTTATCTGGTAATTCTGGTACATTTTTTTTTTTTGACAATTGTGCAAAAAGATGGAGAGTCCTCTAGCACTTAGAGCAGTTCGAATGACTAATATTGCAATATTCCGGTACAATGACCATTGTGCAAAGGGCGGCGAGACTTCAAGCGAGTAGTACGATAATCTGGGACAATGTTGATTGTGCAACTGTTTCAGATAGTCCTCAGTCAGTGTGCAAATGGAGCAGATGTTACTCTGGCATGAGTGGGCAGTATTGGTCAACAACAGATATGCAAATAGTGCAGCTTGGTGAGACTACTACAGTGAGTGCACGAGTAATATATACTTGGCCTGACAGAAATGTGACAACAAACAAGACAAAAAGACAAAAAATTGCCAGCATGTTGCAATGGAATTGTAGGTTAGGTGTTTAAGAAGTTGATTGCAAGAGGGAAGAAGCTGTTGGAATGTCTGCTACTTCTTGTTTGCATTGATCGGTAGCGCCTACCTGAGAGAAGGAGCTGGAAGAGCTGGTGACCGGGATGTGGAGGGTCCGATATAGGTTGGCAGCTCTGCAGCCATGAATGCAATTTTACTAATAGTATTTTCTTTACTTTTCGGCTTTCAGCCTTCCTCAGTTTCGGTCAAGAATTTTCAGTTCGCTGAAGCACTAGTTTAAATGGCAGCAACAACAAATATGATCGCTCTGTTTTTTACTCAGTGCATTTAAAGATGAGAAATATAGTGCTTCTTATTTAAATACCACTTGTAAAAATATTGCAATCAGTTTTAAAATTTTCTATAATGCCAATTTTATTGCAAAAATGCATTTTGCGCAAACTGCAACTTTTTCAAAAATATCCAACTTTTTTTCTTCCACTACTACAACAATCACAAAAATAAACCACAAAATCCTGGATGGACAATCACAAGGGTGCATCCCGCGTCTGAGACGCACAAAAATGAGTAGGTATGCATAAATGAAGATCAATCTGCATCCAAAGACGCAATGCTATGGATTAGTATTCGGGCGGGGTGCTAGAAATCCGGCGTTTGAATGTTTTTGACAAGACAGGGCTCTAGAGTGTGACTAATTTAGTCACGTGTGCCCTAATTTCTGAATGGTGCTGCTAAAAAAGTAAGAGAGAGGGTCCACCTGTAAAAAAAAAAAAAACAAGAGATAGTGAAGGGCGGTGCAGGACCCTCAGAGGGAGCCCACCCACACTCTGATCAGCCGTGTGCGTGCCAAAATGCGTGCCAAAAAGCGTTTGTGCATGCACATGCTTTTCAAAAGCGAGCAATAGCGTACTCAAAGCTAAGTTTTCTGATGTCGAATTGGTAGCTCCACAGTTACAGAAAGTTGAGCAGCATGAACAGAATTAGTTGCAAAGCCTAACGCCACCGCGACGATTTGGGAACATTTTTAATTCAAGCCAGATGAATGCTGCCATCCCGCTAACACCAACAAGCTGATATGTCGAATTTGTATTAAATCGGAAGACCACACAAGTTAAAACCTCAGTGTGACAAAATCCATTTTAAACACAACCATCACACCAACATATTGCCTGTTAAGGCATAAAAGTGTGTAATCTGTGCCAATTTTTTTTTTCCAAATGCAATTTTTGTGAAGAGAGCCATAGTGTTTTCTTTTTTTTTCATCTGATATTTGATTCATTGTTCTACATTACAATGCCAATGATCAATATAGTCTGAGTTAATTGTTCTGAAAAAGGATGTACTTGCATTTTTAATGATCTAATATCACTACATTTTTGGGAAAATATTGCCCTAAAAAAATTAAATTAAAAACTAAACAATATATTACGAGAGCAATGGATACAAATATTGTACAAACAGTATAAAAAATAAGAGTAACAACTGTAATATAAATCTGCAATATAGTGGGACAGTGAAAAAACAACCGTGATATAGCATAGGACGACTGTACTGAATGATAAGTTGCGGGGACTTAGTGTTCCAGGGCTGGGACTCATTGTTTCTTGATACGTGCATCCTGTGAATCACATAGTTTCAAGTGTAAAATGATCTATGCAGTTATATACACACCGACTGGTAATGTTCCTCTTCCCCATGAGGCCACTGAGGGTTCAAACCCCATTCCTCTGAACATTGAGACCAGCGTAGAACCTTGACCATTTGAAGGGGAATCAACCTGTAAACAAAGTAAAAAAGTAATTTTCAAAAACGATAAAGACAAAACATTTTTGCCTCCAATTACCTCTTTCGTTGTCAGGACTTCTGTAAGGTCTTTACGAATCTCCGTGCTAGCCAGGATTGTGCCTCTTGACATGCCCATCTTGGATCCTGTTGCAGAAAAGAGCCCCACTCTTGCTCGACCAAGTCCTCCATCATCAGAATGAAGCCCTCTACCTTGTCCAGCTAAAGGCTCACAAGTGGGTACCCCGGGTGCTTGTCCTTGTAGTATATTATCAGGAGTGAAAAAACCTCTGGCTCGTCCTATATCACGTCCTCGACTGCGTCCCCGCCAGGGAATGCCAGCCATATTACTGAAGTCAAGTGGCCTGTTTGGATCCATTTTTTCCACTCGAAATATTATGAGTCAACTGCAAAGGGGAGAAATTCCTATTAAGAAATCAATGTTTTACAGGATTTGTACACTGTTTTAGATAGGGGTGGAACGGTTCACAAAATCCACGGTTCGGTTCGTATCTCGGTTTTGTGGTGACGGTTTTCAGTTTGGTTCATTATCCCTTGACTATTAAGAACATTGTTTTGTACTGTTTGTATTTTAAATTCCATCCATCCATCCATCCATTTTCTGAGCCGCTTCTCCTCACTAGGGTCGTGGGCGTGCTGGAGCCTATCCCAGCCGTCATCGGACAGGAGGCGGGGTACACCCTGAACTAGTTGCCAGCCAATCGCAGGGCACATAGAAACAACCAACCATCCGCACTCACATTCACACCTACGGGAAATTTAGAGTCTCCAATTAATGTTTTTGGGATGTGGGAGGAAACCGGAGTGCCCGGAGAAAACCCACACAGGCGAGGATTGAACCCGGGTCCTCAGAACTGTGACGCTCTAACCAGTCGGCCACCGTGCCGCCGTATTTTAAATTATTTTTGTTAATCAGAAATACTGTATCTTTGTTTGTCTAGCTAGCCAGCGGTGTTTAATGACAGGGAGAACAATTAAATGCTCTGCCACTGGATGGCAAACTGTACAATACAGCTGTGTATCCACCTGTTGCTATTCATAAAACAGTAAGTTGGCTTCCTGCAAATGTATCAGCTTTCTGTTCAACTAAACAAGCCCAGATTTCACACTGAGTACATCCATCCATCCATTTTCTACCGTTTATCCGAGGTCAGGTCGCGGGGGCAGTAGCTTTAGCAGGAACGCCCAGACTTCCCTTTCCCCAGCCACTACATCCAGCTCTTCCGGGGAGATCCCAAGGCGTTCCCAGGCCAGCCGAGAGACGTAGTATCTCCAGCATGTCCCCGGGGTCTCTTCCCGGTGGGACGTGCCCGGAACACCTCACCAGGGAGGCGTCTGGGAGGCATCTGAATCAGATGCCCAAGCCACATCATCTGGCTCCTCTCAATGTGGAGGAGCAGCGGCTCTACTCTGAGATCCTCACGGATGACCGAGCTTCTCACCTTCTCGAAGGGAGAGCCGGACACCCTGCGGAGGAAACTCATTTCGGCCACTTGTATCCGGGATCTTGTTCTTTCGGTCACGACCCACAGCATAGGTGAGGGTAGAAACGTAGATCGACCTGTAAATAGAGAGCTTCGCCTTTCGGCTTACCTCCTTTACCACAACGGACCGATACAAAGTCTGCATCACTGCAGACGCTGCACCGATCCACCTGTCGATCTTCCGTTCCATTCTTCCCTCACTCGTGAACAATACCTCAAGATATTTGAACTCCTCCCCTTTCAGCAGGATCTCATCCCCGATCTGGAGAGGGCATGCCACCCTTTTTCGACTGAGGACCATGGTCTCAGATTTGTAGGTGCTAATTTTCATCCCAGCCGCTTCACTCTCTGCTGCGAACCGCTCCAGTGAGGGCTGGAGATCACGGCTTGATGACGCCAACAGAACCACATCTGCAAAAAGCAGAGATGCAATACTGAGGCCACCAAACCGGACCCCCTCTATGCCCCGGCTGCGCCTAGAAATTCTGTCCATAAAAGTTATGAACAGAATCGGTGACAAAGGGCAGCCTTGGCGGAGTCCAACCCTCACCGGAAACAAGTCCGACTTGGTGCCGGCAATGAGGACCAAACTCTGACACCAGTCATACAGGGACCGAACAGCCCGTATCAGGGGGTTTGGTACCCCATACTCCCGAAGCACCCCTCACAGGACTCCCCGAGGGACATGGTCGAACGCCTTGTCCAAGTCCACAAAAAACATGTAGATTGGTTGTGTGAACGCCCATGTACCGTCGAGGACCCTGCCGAGGTATTAGAGCTGGTCCACTGTTCCACGGCAAAGACGAAAACCACACTGCTTCTCCTGAATCTGAGAGTCGACTTCCCGACGGAACCTCCTCTCCAGCAGCCCTGAATAGACCTTACCAGTTAGGCTGTGGAGTGTGATCACCCTGTAGTTGGAACACACCCTCCGGTCCCCCTTCTTAAAAAGGTGGACCACCACCCCAGTCTGCCAATCCATAGGCACTGTCCCCGATGTCCACGTGATGTTGCAGAGGCGTGTCAACCAGGACAGCCCCACAACATCCAGAGCCTTTAGGAACTCCAGGCGAATCTCATCCACCCCAGGGGCCTTGCCGCAGAGGAGCTTTTTAACCACCTCGGTGACCTCAACCCCAGAGATTGGAGAGCTCACCTCAGAACCCAGACTTTGCTTCCTCATGGGAAGGCATGTCGGTGGAATTGAGGAGGTCTTCGAAGTACTCTCCCCACCGACTCACAATGTCCCGAGTCAAGGTCAGCAGCGCCCGATCCCCACTATACACAGTGTTGATGCTGCACTGCTTCCCCCTCCTGAGACGCCGGAAGTCTCCATGGCCTCATCGAACTCCTCCCATGCCGGAGTTTTTACTTCAGCGACCACCAAAGCTGCATTTCGCTTGGCCAGCCGGTACCCATCAGCTGTCTCAGGAGTCCCACAGGCCAAAAAGGCCCGATAGGACGACTTCTTCAGCTTGACGGCATCCCTCACCGTTGGTGTCCACCAACGGGTTCGGGGATTTCCGCGACGACAGGCACCGACCATCTTACGGCCACTGCTCTAGTCAGCCGCCTCAGCAATGGAGGCACGGAACATGTTCCACTCGGACTCGATGTCCCCCGCCTCCCCCGGAACATGAGGAAAGTTCTGTCGGAGGTGGCAGTTGAAACTCCTGACAGGGGATTCTGCCAGACGTTCCCAGCAGACCCTCACAATACGTTTGGGCCTGCCACGTCGGACCGGCATCTTCCCCCACCATCGGAGCCAACTCACCACCAGGTGGTGATCAGTTGACAGCTCTGCCCCTCTCTTCACCTGAGCGACCAAGACATGCGGCCGCAAGTCCGATGACACGACAACAAAGTCGATCATCGAACTGTGACCTAGGGTGCCCTGGTGCCTAGTGCATGTGTGGACACCCTTATGCTTGAACATGGTGTTCATGGACAACCCATGATGAGCACAGAAGTCCAATAACAGAACACCACTTCGGTTCTGATTGAGGGGGGCCGTTCCTCCGAATCACGCCCTTCCAAGTCTCACTGTCATTGCCCACATGAGCATTGAAGTCCCCTCGCAGAACGATGGAGTGCCCAACGGGAGCGCTCTCCAGCACCCCGTCTAAGAACTCCAAAAAGGGTGGGTAATCTGAACTGCTGTTTGGTGCATAGGCACAAACAACAGTCAGGAGCCGGCCCCCCACCCGAAGGCAGGCTACCCTCTCATCCACCGGGGTGAACCCCAATGTACAGGCGCCGAGCCGAGGTGGGTAATAAGTATACCCACACCTTCTTGCCGCGTCTCACCATGGGCAACTCCAGAGTGGAAGCGAGTCCAACCCATCTCGAGAGGACTGGTACCAGAGCCCAAGCCATATGTGGAGGCGAGCCCAACTATATCTAGTCGGAACTTCTCGACCTGACACACCAGCTCGGGCTCCTTCCCTGCCAGAGGTGTGACATTCCACATCCCTAGAGCCAGCTTCTGTAGCCGGGGATCGGATCGCCAAGGTCCCTGGCTTCGGCCACCGCCCAGCTAACACTGCACCCGACCCCTCCCACAGGTGGTGAGCCCATTTGTGACATTTTTTTAAATGATTGTTTTGTGGTTAACCGTGGGTTTTTTCAAATGTAAAATAGGTGCCTTGGTTCAGCAAAAGTAAACTGATTATATGTAAATGTGCTTGGATTACACATTAAGTTCACTCTATAAACATCTTTCGGTTACTAGCAGCATTGACTTATGCTTCTAGTCAGGCCCATAAATAGGGTCCATGTTGCATGTTTTTGTTTGCACATTAAGGACAAAAGTCGTGTTTTGTTTTAATTCCCCATTTAAAAAAATATTTGCTCCTCTATTTATGCCAGTGAGGCATAGTGACAGACAGAACAAATTAATGGTCTTCTATTAGATGGCAAGAAGTAAATACAGTGATTAACATAACCACTTTTTGTGACATTTTTGTTTGTTGGTGTGTCATGAGATTTTTCAAATTGTAAATTATTTTCCTTGCCTCCATAAAGGTTGGAAATCACTGCTCTAGTCAGATCGTGTATTCTAATCAATCAAGTCAAATCAACATTACATGACAGAAATAATGGATGCTAACTTACTGTAATTAAATTACTTTATTTTTAATTAAATTACTTAACCCACACCGAAACTTTAGAGCATGATTCGACAGAACGGCGGCATGTTTACGTCCAACCGTTCGTGCTACCGCTAGCTTGGCAGGCTACATAACATTTTATTGCCTGCTTGTGAGCTGTATCGTATTAAAAGTATGTGAACATACCTCAAGCAAGCCTTAAAGGAACGTCCCCTCCTCTCCTGAGCACCGGTGACCACCAACACACGTTTTCCCCCATTTAGTCCTTATAATACTGTCGGCTCGCCCCCCTCTTGTTGTCGTCGCCACGGTAACGAGTGTATCCGGTCGCATTTGAGTTGACAAGATAAAGCCCAATGATCGTAAAAAAAGGCATGCGAAATACAAGATTTTATTGCAGTAGTCTGACAGTGCAATCGTGAAAGAGCAAATTTGTCTTGTAGTCTGATCCGGCATTACGTGTTGCCTGTCTCCGACGTGTTGTCTGTCCCACACCGGCGAGTTTTTTTTAATGCATTTATTATATATTTTTTTAATAACTTCTTTTGCCGTCAGATATTTACAGTACTACGTCAAAAGACACGCGAAAAGGCTAAAAATAAACTAGCTTTTGTATTCCAATATACTGTGCATGCGGCGACGCAGAGTAAATGTCTTTTGCGGATCAGCGAATTATGACATTAAAACCGATCATCATAAAATGCTAAATATCGGCCGATACCGATCCGGCAGATCAAATCGGTGTAGTCTACTGTCAATCTTTATTATGTACAAAGCTACATTATGCCAATTACATAAGACTACACTACATCATGCATGGTCCAGTTCTATCAATGGAAAAGTTATTGTAGAGCCTTGTATTTGATTTTACATTTTTTATTTTTATTTCTTTATGTGATTATATTTTTTATTGAAATACTTTAATTTGTTCAACTTATTCGGTAAGTGTTCGTTTAACTTTAACCCCCGCCCCAAACGCCCAGCCAGGCACCGGATACGCACCACCAAAAATAGATTTCGGTCCTGTGGGAAGCACTGCTATGCCATACTGTTTTAATTGAAGTAAGAGCCAATCAAAATCAGCGATGACCTCAAAAGTGAAAAATCTGTTGGCAGTGCAAATGCAACTGGTAGATTTTGAAGCAAAATCATTTTTTTGCCAATCAGATTTTCCATAAATTGTTATTTGAAAGTTGGGATACAGCATAGTGTAAAACAGGAAAGAAACCTCATGCCATTTTGATTTTGTGGCAATAGGAGCAATTTCAAATCAGTGGTGTTTTAACTAGACGAAAAAAAACGATCATCTGTAGCCGTGAAAAACTGTGGCAAACAATGCCAACTGGAGGGTAAAAAGCACTATTGCAATCTTTTAAGGTGGAACGCAGTCTCGAATACACTGGGTCGCGACTGTGGAGCCAACTTTAGCATCGTAATAATAGAAAACCAGGGACTTGAACGTGTGATTTTCTACACCAAACTCGGGGAACAGTTTCATCTTTGTCAGAACAATGAATAGTGTACGAAAACGAACAAAACTAAAACTGAACACATTTTTGTATACGAAATAAAAACGGGAAGGTTGTTTCTTCATCTTCCGTTACGCTTATCCTCACAAGGGTCACGGGCGTGCCGGAGCCTTTCCCAGCTATCTCCTAAAATAAAATAACTAAATTAACCAACTAAAACGACATTTTACGTTTGCAAATCTAACTATAATAACAGCAAAAATGTCCTCAGTTTTCATCTTTGTCTTTCGGCATTACTAGTAAAAGTATTTATGTCTGATAAATACATAGATACATAACGGATACGCAAGGAGGGTCGAACAGTCATTTGGGAATTGTAGTTCACTGTCACCTAGAAGTGACGTCATTTGTCACCGCCGTCGTATTGACTGTTCGCCAGACTGACAGCCACGCCAAGCGCAGGTTTTGCCGCAAAGCCAACTTTAACGTCCAAGCTGTTTTTGTTGCTACAAGTTGCAGACGGAAATGGCTTGACGGATACCGACGAGCTAGTGCCTTCACGGAACCAGCATGTTGGTTATTCATCTTTTGGAGGAAACGCCACTGTTGCCACCACGAAAGGCAAATGTGAAAACAAAAAAAGGACTGTCTCGCTGGCACAGCAGGTGATTGAACTACTGCAACAATATGACAATTTCACAGCACTAGTTGGAAAACTTGAAAAGCTTTGTCACAATAATTATGGACTCAACAATAAAAAAAAGACAGGTAAAAGCAAGCTTACTTCCAATCTATCTGTCTATCTAACAGTCACAAATTTGAAAGTCCACTTGAGAAGTTTGCCATTTAGCAACAAAGGATAGAAAACACGCCTAATAAAACTTGATTTTACACATAAAAAAGGCCATACTACAGCATGTGTCTCGTGAATGTTTTTACTGTATGTTGTGATGCATCTAATCTAATCTAACAGTAGGGTTAGAATAAGGGTTAGGGTTAAACTAACCAACCTGCTCTAAAAGCTAATTCAAACTAACTGAATTTGAAAATGGAAAGTCAAAACGAAATTAAAAAAAATATATAAACTTTATAGAAAATCCAAAACTATTATAACCCTGATCAGGACCACAAAAAAAACTTATGTGAATTAAAAATGTCAAAAGCAAGGTGGTAAAGGGATTTCCTAACAACGGAATCTGAAAAGAACAAGGATTACCTTGCGCGAAACAATGAGAAAAGGCGATTTTGGTGCCAAATCCACGTGCCCGAAATCCGGCACAGAAAAATGGAAAGAAAATGGCGGCTCTTTTTCAGGATTTTGTAACATACCTTGAACATGCGCCAAGGTTAGTGGCGCCATTTTAGTCCACGCCTTTTTGTTTTTATAACCCTCACTTTAGATTAAAAACAAAACACACGTATGTTAATTCCCCATTCTTTCCTTACGTTTAAATTTTATGAAGTGCGTAGATGTAGCCTTCAACATATTTCTCATTCGTTGTCAAAAAATTACCACAGATGGGCTGTGACATTAGCGTTAGCTAAAATGAACACGTTGAGACGGGTGGCCGCCGCTGCTGACTCGGCAGCAAAGTTTGCAGCCGTAACCTGATACACTGAACTAACTACTAATTCTATTTCAGTGTCCATCGGTAAAGGGAAACAGTCTCGAACATTTATAAATGGGTAATGAAACTTACATTTAGTTGCCAGTAAACGTTCGGAGGTTTTCGAAACAAATTTCGTCAACCGATCACATCGAACGGACTGATAGACTGGACGTCCCTGTCGTGCTATTGGCCCAAAAAAAGGCAGAAGGCTTATGTCATTGGTTAACGCTACCTGCCAATCGTTCATTGCCAATACAAATCAGTTATGACTTTATACAGGGTTTGGCGCTCCCTAGCGGTCAAACTCTCCTCCACTTGTCTCACAATAGTTAATAGTTTTGTTATCATGTAACCGATAAGGCTATTGACTCTTGTCAAACATATTTTTAATGCTCCTGGAAGTAATAGGTCTATAATTACTCTCTTTTTTTTCCCACACACTTGTTTTATTAATTGTTCCCACAAAAACCAAACATCAATCACATTGACACACTACTAAAATGTTCTGAAATTACCTGGCCTTTTGATGTTATTGATACTCTCGAGATGTGACGACATCATTGTATCACTATCTGTTGACGTATTAAATCACATTTTACAAATGACCGAGGATGTGTTGCCATCTACTGTTACACAGAAGTAACTACAACATCAATCCAAATTGAAAAACAAACCAAGCACACATGGGGCGTTTAGTGCATTTTCATGATTATCTACAATGTTACATATGAAATAATCAAATAACATTTATAGATGCAAAGAAACACACACATACACACAATACAGTATATTTATTCTAAATGAAAGTCCTAAGAACAATACTATACTCAACATCAGTCAACATCAATAATTCGCTAAGCATGTTTTAAGAAACTTACATTAAAGCTATATTAACACGAGAGTGAGTCCAAAACATTGAAGTTTCTTTCCTTTCTCGTTCACTAGGTTTCATTAAAAATCAGCCGGATCCTGATGCTGCAACGAACAAACTGACTGTTAGGATGATAATTCAGTCACAGAGGATGAATCCAAAATTGGCCAAGTAAAAGTCCCCTTCAATCAAAACTTACAATACAATATAATCGAACTTTATTGTCTCTGCTAGTGGTACAATGAAAATCAGTTCGGCATCTCACAATTTACAGCTCTGAGGTAAAAAATATAATTGACCAACAACCACCTTGAGAATTAATAAGGTGACTTTTAAACAAAAGTCACATTAATTTCTGGCCACCTATGGACTGTGGAAGATCAGAAAAAATTGTTTTCACTACACCACAGCACAACAGCTTCACCAGCTGAGGTGTAATCTCATGTAATACCTCTCTTTAGTATTGTGTCTCAATATTCTGTTTATTTTTAGCCTTCGTATTACGAGACCCAAAGAAACACTGAAAAAGGCTCTGACATGCAGAATGGTTGCTTTGTGTAAGCAGTATGAGTTAGCCTCACAGTCTTATCAGCCTGGAAGTCTGACCCATATTCCCTGACATATACAGATGATTAATAACCTTAAATGGACCTGTAAATGGACCAAATTTTCTTGACAGCAGGAGGCCTGAGAATTTTTTTTATTTATCTGGTGGGACAGTCATTACATACACGCCTGTCGGACTGCAAAGCAGATATTTAGGAGTCAGCAGCTGAAGCTGTTGTGGCCTGCGTCTTCAGGTGAGGAACAGAGACGACAGGCAGGATCGTGGGTCATGCCACAACTGCTTCTGCCTGGATGATAATAATAGCCAGTCATAGTTGTACACCTTCATTGGAGTACAGCTGTGTTTGATGATACTGATTGGACTTGATTAGGAAAGCCACACACCTGTCTATATAAGACCTTACAGCTCACAGTGCATGTCAGAGGAAATGAGAACCATGAGGTCAAAGGAACTGCCTGAAGAGCTCAGAGACAGAATTTTGGACTCCAATGAAGGTGTAGAACCATTTTAAGGATGGTCAGAAGAAATGGACAGTCCTTGAGTTAAATATGAGTGTCACAGCAAGGGGTCTGAATACTTATGGCTGTGTGATATTTCAGTTTTTCTTTTTTACGAAATCAGCAAAAATTTCAACAATTACGTTTTTTATGTCAATATGGGGTCCTGTGTGTACATTAATGAGGAAAAAAATGAACTTAAATTATTTTAACAAATGGCTGCAATATAACAAAAAGCGAAAAATTTAAGGGGGTCTGAAAACTTTCCATACCCACTGTATATATATATATATATATATATATATATATATATACATATATATATATATATATATATATATCTAAAATATTAAATAAGTGGCTCACACTTATTTAATTGACTGAGCCTAGAGAAATGTTCATCTCCAAATCGTATAAATGGGAGCGGTCCACTAATAAAAACCTCAGCATCCAAACATTGCACTTTTGTAAGGAGATCAATGAAATCTCGCTTCAGTACCTCTAATTGCTGCTTGAGAAAATCCAGGGCGCCAATGTGCATAATGACATATTTCACAGTTGGGTGCTGATTTTTCTGGCGGAAAACGTGGAGACATCAGCGCTAGCTTGGACCTTTCCAAGTCCTCCTCGTAACCAACACTGCAGTGAAAGTCGCTGAAGAGCTACGTAGGTTCATGCGTAACACTGCAGGAAGGTCCCAGCGCCTCCTATGGTCCCGACTCCTCCACTTCCCTCACCTTCTACGATGGATGACCGTTTCCCTCAATTCGACTGCTTGGATGACAATGGCGACTCAAATGATGACCATGGTTCATATTCCTCCATCTAACTTTGTTGCATAACTGACTTACAACCTGCTTATGAAGGATTTTCTTAAACCTGAGCTGTGAATTTCTGGATGACTGTAGGGTTGTTTTGTTAATACATATTATACTTTTATGTAATTTTGATTAACTTTTAATGTTTTTAATTACTTAGTGTTTAGCCATATTTAGCAATTTTTTATGCAATTAGCAATTAGTAATTTTTTAGCAATATTTAGTTTGATTAACTTTTGTTTTGATTACTTAGTGTTCAGTTTTAGGTACTTAGGATGTAATAATGTTTAGTAATTTTCCTTTTTTATGTGATTAATAGTAGATTGTGAGATATAATCAAAAGGGGGCAGCTGAGTTGGAAAATGTATGTTTCATATTTACCAAATATTACTTCTATTAGTTTATACAACCTTCACATGCTTTATTGTTCTATGTTGTGACTACTAGCTGTTTTTTGATAAAGATAATTTGAGTGCAGCTGGACAAAGATAATTGGTTTTCTTTCCTTTTCTTCTCTTTCTCTCTCACTTCTGTATATTGGAGGTAATTGTTTGCTTGGACCTTTTCCTCTCTTTGCAAAGACCTTTCTTTTGTCCTTGTAATAAAACTCCACAGACGAGATTGCCTTCTTACTTATTCTGTAAGGAAAAAAACATTTGCCAAAACAATATATATATATATATATATATATACACACACACACACATGGCAGCACGGTGGGCGACTGGTTAGCACATCAGCCTCACAGTTCTAAGGACCGAGGTCCAAATCCCGGCCCCGCCTGTGTGGAGTTTGGATGCTCTCCCTGTGCCAGAAAATTTATGTATGTATGTGTGTATGTATATATATACACACACTCATATCCATTTTTCTGTACCGCTTATTCTCACTAGGGTTACGGGCGTGCTGGAGCCTATCCCAGCTATCTTCGGGCGAGAGGCGGGTTACACCCCGAACTGGTCGCCAGCCAATGGCAGGGCACAGATAAACAAACAACCATTCGCACTCACATTCACACCTATGGGCTATTTAGAGTCTTCAATTAACCTACCATGCATGTTTTTGGGATGTGGGAGGAAACCGGAGCACCCGGAGAAAACCCACGCAGGCACGGGGAGAACATGCAAACTCCACACAGGTGAGGCTGGATTTGAACCTGATCCTCAGAACTGTGTGGCACAGATGTGCATTTATATATATCTATATCTATATATATATTAATTAGTTAATTCATTAGTTAACGATTAATTAGTTAATTCATTAATAGAATAATTTAGATTTCCAATCCATGTATATACACATGCATACGTTTGTACGTTTTTTTTATTTTTTATTATTAAAACATATTTAGGCGGATTTGACAATATATTAGGGGGGGTTTCAGCCCCCTCTAATATAGGCCTATCGTGATGGCACTGCTGGAATACACTTGTGTGAAGGTATAGCTGCTACATCTTTTTCCACTTTACCATCCGTATTTGTAGTGTGCTCTCTCGTCATCATATGAACCACTGAGAGAGAGAGAGAGAGAGAGAGAGAGAGAGAGAGAGAGAGAGAGAGAGAGGCAGGCAGAGAGACAGACGCAGAGAACGAGAGCAGCACTTTGAGGCGCTTTGTGACCAAGATTTTTGTGTGTCAAGCTCAGCTCTTCCCATTCTCTTTCCCATTGTGTTGCTTTGGCGTTGAAGTGACCCTGTGGAGGTGCGGAACAAGGTCACGCGCTCCGCCGAATGGACCATGCTTAGACCGAAATGAAGCCATTAGCAGCCCAGCCCAATCTGTGTTCTGCTTCGATATAGTGAACGTGCAACTGGCTGGAAGTGAAAGCACTGACTCGGACTGGGAAGCAGGTCACAGACATCCAAATATGCGCGTTGGTGTGCGCTGGCGAGTCGTCCCTTTACTTCATTCAGTGGTCGCGTTGTCGTGATGTTCAACACTTCAGGCACTGAGCTCCCTTTGAACAAGAAAGAGGCTATTTCTGAAGTTATCAATGGCACTTTGCAGCATCTTTACAACGTCCTGGAGAACATCGGTCCCGCAACCATGCGGAATGAGTCGTGCGGGGAGCAGCTGCTGGTTTTCCGGCGCCCGGAGAAGATCATCATCGGGGTGATGCTGGCCATCATCACAGCGGTCACCGTGATGGGAAACACGCTGGTCGTGATCGCGGTGTGCGTGGTGAAGAAATTAAGGCAGCCCTCAAACTACCTCTTGGTTTCTTTAGCTGTGGCCGACCTGTCCGTGGCCATCGTGGTGATGCCGTTTGTGATAGTGACCGACCTCACCGGCGGCAAGTGGCTTTTTGGCGAGGTCTTTTGCAACATATTCATCGGCATGGATGTAATGTGCTGCACTGCCTCCATCATGACCCTGTGCGTGATCAGCGTGGACAGGTAGGATATCATTCAACGTCAATTGCGCGCGCCTTCCTTTCGAGTCAGATATTACCGACACCTCCTAGATGACCTCGATGAACTGCTAACTCCCGAAGTGAGGGTACGCGCAGTTCATCTGCCATATCAAATAATGAGCCGTGGTGTCCAATCCATCCAATAACGGGGCGCCACGGGATGCAAAATGCAAGATCGGCTGATATTTACTTATTACAGTCACCGGAGCAGCAAATGCGCACGCAGGCTGTGATTCTTCATTCATCTGCTTGACCAGATCATGGGAAGTGTTTAATCAGGCATTTAGAATCAGCTGCCAGGACTCTGAAAGATGATTTACCACTGTCCTACACTTGTACTCGGGACATAGGTCCCACCTGCATTTCCAATTCATATATGGATTGGAATTGCATTAAATTGACGTAGTGCAATCAAGTTCTAGCTATTTTTTTTTCACTTATTGCATACATCAATGCAAGTTTCCTCACTGACAAAACAAATCAATTATTAAAATGGCTAAAAGTGCAGCGTAGCTGAGTTGCAGCCAGCACTAATAATTGCTAAACTGAATAATATTTGGTCTGCTTGTGACAAATGAGTCTCCTTTCCCCGCTGTAATTCGTATAAAAAAGAAAAGTCAAGATATTAGTATTTAATCAGTTGTGCCCAAAGATTTTCCAATCCAAATTGAAAATCCAATCTTGTAACACTGTTGCACAAATATGTGAATGTGAACAAAATGACTTGCGTGTATATGAAGGTCACAGCTGTGTGCGATTTGTTCAAGATTTGTGGAAAGTCATGCTTCAGTCAGATCGTGAGCTCCACTTATCATATAATGGAACCAATGAACATCATAACAAAGACCTTACCTTGTAGAATTGATTTTTCTTGTCTTTAACACCACAAAGCATTAGCATGAGTGGAGTTATACAGTATGAGCTCTGGAATACCTGGCCCGTATTATGTGATAGGGCTCAATAGTCATGGATATAATTGCATGGGATAAGAATTGTTCATACTCATTATAAACAAGAACCATCTTTGAACAAACTTAGAGCAGGTAAGCGTTTATTACCAGAAAAATCCAAGTTTCTGCACCACCTACCTAAAACCAAAATCAGACCAGTCATGAATTACCTTATACTGTTTCTGTTAAGCATAGTGCACAGTAAACACAATGAAACAAATCAGAATGGATTTAACATGAATCAGAGCAGGGCTCACAGGGGATACTCTTCGGCATGATAGGATAGCTATGGTCAATTTGATCTTGCATGGACATACAAAAAATGAGTCTCTCGGGCTCGAGTTTTAATGAGTGGGTTGGTAAGGATTCTAGAAATGTATGTCCGACTGTCTCTCCGAGTAAGTTAACGGTATGGACATCATGGAGTCAGAAGCTGACCCCTTGTGAATAGGCCCAATAAATATTTAATCCCACAGGTTTACATGGCTGTTCTCCAAGAGACCACTGTGGTGGAATTCAGCATCATTGATCTTCCCTGCACAAGCTAATGACAGCCAGATAATACCACTGAGATCCTGAGAGAATAGCAAACTATGGTCTCCGTAATCGGCACCAGGTCATCTTTAAGTAAATACATGTATTCGCAAAGGTGGAACGGTGGATGACTGGTTAGCACATCCGCCTCACAGTTCTGAGTTCGAATCCGGCCTCGCCTGTGTGGAGTTTGCATGTTCTCCCCATGACTGTGTGGGTTTTCTACAGGAATTCCTCCCAGATTTCAAAAACATGCATGGTAGGTTAATTGAAGACTCTATATTGCCTGTAGGTGTGAATGTGAGTGTGAATGGTTGTTTGTTTATATCTGTCCTGCAATTGCCTAGCGACCAGTTTAGGGTGTACCCTGCCTCTCACGCGCAGTTCGCTGGGATAGGCTCCAGCATACCCATGACCCTAGTGAGGAGAAGCGGTGTAGAAAATGGATGAATGGATGGATGTATTAGCAATGAAGGTGCGCCACATAAACATAAATATTGTACTGTGGATATTGGTATTGAAGTATTTTATAATATTTTAAAGAGACTTCGGGTTTGTTCCTTCCTGTTTTAATAAACATGTCTTTTTCCCATTAAGTGTCCAAGGGGCTACAGGTAACTCACATTGTCTCACATTAACAATCAGATAGATCAAGAAAATCACGCGACCCTAGTGAGGAGGAGTGGCTCCGAAAATGGATGGATGGACATTATCTATCAGGTACTTTCAGAATAGTAAGACAATAATTTGGTTCGGTTCATTAGAGGGATTCCAGAAAGGAAAGTGGGTGGAATTCAATGATTTTAGTCATCTGATAAATCATCCAATAAATCATCACAATGTCATAATAGTTCCAGACCGCAACATTATGCAACCCTGCACATCTAATGAAATACAGCACAAAGGTTTAAAAACTTTACAGCGTATTAAATCAGCTGACACTATCAGTTATCAATTCATATTTTTATTGTTATCGAGCGTCAATGCATTATGATTGTATTGCAGACTTTTCAAATACACAGTATCTTGTAACATCTATGTCAGAAGGGCATGACTAAAAAACACTCTTAAAATGACGCTCAGACAGTGTAACTGTAAATCAAAGCTGTGATGTGGTTATAGTCCACTGGCGGAAGTTTGCATGGTTCTATGGATGCATATTAAGCATATTAAATTTTGTTTGGATCACAAATTTGTGTGTAAAATACTTGAGATCTCAACATGTGTGAGAAATGGTATCTCCTTTAATTACAATTATTTTGTTTCCCTCATATATTTTATTTAATTGAAAAATCACTTTCTGGCCATACTGTGCACTTAGGGGAGGGGTTACAAAAATGAAAATGCCTCCACAAACGAAATTGTTATCGTTGGTCTGTATAATGTTTACTGACACGTAAAAAGGAAAGGAGACCAAAATCATCAAATATAAACAAACCCCAAAGAGTTATTGTTGAACAAAATTTTAAATCATAGTTACAGTATTTTGTCCTATTAAGACCCTTCTAACATTAGAGAATGAGTAAGCGACATTGAACATTAAAACAACAGGAGACTGTGAACATGAGTGGTCATTTACTTAGGCAATGTATTTCCCATTTGGAGTCACTAATGGCAAAGGTCAGCAACCTTAACCATGACGGCTGAAGGTCTAAGTGGCTCTTTTACTCAAAGAGCAATTTGGATTGACCCCCCCCCCCCCAAAAAAACAAACAAAAAGAACAAAAACAAAAACAAAAAATATAACAGGAGTCAGAAAACCCTTTCGACAAGTGAGGATAACACTGTAGATAGTTTTTCTTTTTATTTACCTGCATTTATAAAAACAATGTGTTGCATTTTGGGCATTAATAAACTGCTACAATAGGGCTGCACAATTAAATGGAATCCGCTTGTATAGCGCTTTATATACACCACCGCAGTGTCCAAAGCGCTTTAGAAAGCCTCACATTCACCCATTCAATGGGCAGCTGCTGCCATGCAAGGTGATGCCAAATTGGGGTTCAGTGTCTTGCCCAAGCACACTTTGACATACAGACAGTCGGAGCCAGGATTCGAACCGGCGACCCTTCGGTCACTGGACGACCCGCTCGACCAACTGAGCCACAGCCAATGAACCGAGTATTAATCATGATCATGATTCTGGCTGCTACAAATGGATTAGCCTGGATGATTTTAACAATTATATGCAGGCTCTGCTGCATATGAACTTGAATCACTTTCTCAACCAGTAGTCAGGCAACCACCATGGGGCAAAAGCATTATTATCATTAAGCTGCCTGAATCCTTTTGCCCAAAGTCAGCTGGGATAGCCTCCAGTTTCCTGTGACCCTGACAGAGGTGTCAAGTATTAAGGTGTACTTAAGTAAAATTTTCAGGTATCTGTACTTTACTTTAGGTTTTATTTTTCTAGCGATTTTTTACTTTTACTCCTTTTTAACACAAACATCTGTACTACCTACTCTTTACAATTTAAAATTGAGCTCGTTACTTTTAAAACCTTGTAAGCTTAGCGACAACACGGCGTAAAAGATGGGGTTATAAAATAGCCTTCTTGTTCCAGCGTTTATTTTTAAAAATACCTTAATTCCTATAAAATGGGTATTTTCAAATGGTGGGCATCGTCAGGCGGACATATTTTTCTCACGTACGCCGCTGTAAGAGTCTATAGTCTCTATTCATTATTATGGTAGTTGTTGTGATCACGTGACCATAATGAGTCAATCAAATAGTTTGCTTACCAGAAGAGATTTGTGGACTTGCAGAAGCGGGATGCTGTATTGTCTGTTCAAAAGGAAAGTTAACTCAGAAAAGAGGGTTTTTAAAAATTAATGGATAGACCCGTACTTTTCTATTCTTCCAAAGCCAGCTAGAAACTGTTGTGTCTCATATGTTGCGAGTTCGCAGCTTTATTAACATTAAGCAGCTCTTCCAAATGGTAAATGGACTGCACTTATATAGCGCTTTGTCTCCACCATCACAGTTCCCAAAGCGCTTTACAAAACCTCGCAATCAACCACTCACCTCCACATTCATACACCAATGGTTGGCTGCTGCCATGCAAGGCGTTGCCAGGTCCACTGGGCAGCAGATCAGGGTTGTGTCTTCCCCAAGGACACGTGCAGACAGTCGTAGTCGGGATTCAAACAAGTGACCCTTTGGTCACTGGACGACCTGCTCTACCTAGTGATCCATAGTTCAACCAAACATATCCAATGAACCCGGTGGCAAGAAAAAGCAATAGTGTGGAATTTGGGGCAACGATGAGCATTTAGGGACGTTTTGGTCGTAAAGGAATGTAAAGGAATGTGCTAATGCACCTCTCGAGACTACTCAAACACAGGTAAACCTAATAATTATTTACTTGAAATGTGCATCAACCCTTGTGAGGAAAAAGCGGAACAGAAAATAGATGGATGGATTGTGCATCAATGAATAACTTATTCTGATTTACTCGAGTGTTGCATGTTTAGTGTTACTTAAAATTTAGGCTTGTTATGCCTGTGCTGTTTAACTTAAAATGATTGAACTCCCGAGATGCTGCCATGACATTAGTATGGGATATGCCCATTTTTTTTTTTTTTTGCTGCTGTGTCACCTCCTCCTCCTTAAAACAAGCAAAGTTAGGGCTTTCTTTTCCAACAATGACATATATTATAACATAACATATACATTATAAGTCAAAAGTGTATTACCGTACATGTGGCGAAAGCAAATACTGTTCCCACCATATACTGACAGTAAAAAAAAAAAATCACTGAATTGAACTTTAATTGTTAATTTTGCACTTTAAAAGTATAATTTGTATTTATTATTTATTGAGGTTATTTTTCGTGGTTTTCTAATTTATTTTTTATTTAATCTATTCAAATATGCTTATGTTTAAGTTAAGCAGTGGTGATGTTGAAATTTAAAGATATATTTTGTTAATATTGGCTTAATTTCTCAGGATTTTTTAAATATAATATTATTTTATTCAGTTGTAGTACATTCTTATTATTTAAAGTTACTTGATGTAACCCATTAGTTAATAATAAATGGTGAGTTTTTCTCATACCTACTGTTGCTGATTATTGTTCTCTGAGTATTATCACTTGATCGAGCCTTTTCTAACGTTCTATATACTACAAAATACGAAAAGTGTGCATGATTATTGCTGATATCGGATTGGACCAATATCGTATCAGCCAAAACTCAAGGCTGCAAAATTGGTATTGGATTTGAAGTGAAAAAATAGGATAGGGACATCCCTTTTACAAACAATTAAGAGACAGCCAAGCACAGACAGGTATCAGCACGCACAGGTGTTCATAAAGAAACACCTGTCAGCAATACAAGTCGAAATCAGAAAAATGTACATATACAGAATTATAAACAAAATGGTAATCTGTGACCATGTATTTCTATTTCAACAGGTTGTAATGGATTTCCCACATCTAAAATAAATACACGCAGGTTAACTGAGGACTCTAAATTGTCCATAGTTGTGCATGTGAATGTGAATGGTTGTGGGCCCTATGATTTACTGCTCATCAGTCCAGACCACCTTTCTCTCCCCAAGTCAGCCGGGATAGGCTCCAGCACAGATAGTTTTTTTTTTTTAAATTTGGAAATCATTGTAAATATGATATTACTTTTTAAATTCAAACATATCTGTTAAATAATGATGAATATGATTATTATGTATTAACCAGGCGGCACGGTGGACAACTGGTTAGCACCCGTGTTGAAATCCGGCCTCCCCTGTGTGGAGTTTGCATGTTCTCCCCTTGCCTGCGTGGGTTTTCTCCCTGGGTACTCCAGTTTCCTCCCACATCCCAAAAACACGCATGATAGGTTAAGTGAAAACTCTAAATTGCCCGTAGGTGTAAATGTGAGTGCGAATGGTTGTTTGTATGTGCCCTGCGATTGGCTGGGTACATACAAACAACCACTCACACTCACACTCACACTCACAGTTACACCTACGGGCAATTTAGAGACTCCAATTAATGCATGTTTTTGGGATGTGGGAGGAAACCGGAGTGCCCGGAGAAAACCCACACAGGCACAGGGGAGAACATCCAAACTCCAAACAGGCGGGGCCAGGGATTGAACCCCAGTCCTCAGAACTGTGAGGCTGACGCTCTAACCAGTCCTCTTTCAGACACAGCAGAAGCATAATGTGCCTGTGGTATCGTCATTAACATTGCACTTTGAATTTTAAGAAAGTTCGAGATGTATTGAGAGCCACCCCCTTAAAAAGTAAACATTTGTTTTGGCTTTACTTTTTTTTAACCTTCCCTGTGAGTAAAATGTTACACATTCAATAATTCAAAAGTCAAACATGAATGATTTATTCAAAATTTTGGGAAGAGATGGTGCTTTTCTGTAGTTCCTTGGATGTCTAAGAAAAGTAATGCTGAAAGAATGAAGGAGCTTGTGTTGCAGGTTGGATGATATTAAGTAAAAAATATCACTTAACTGTAAAAGTAGATAGACTCTTGGTCACACTCAGCACGGTAAATCAAACAAGTGAAGACCTCTAAATGGTATTTGGTTGAGAAATTAACCTTCACGTCTTTTGTGCATATATGCAGCGTCAATAAGAAGCAGTAATCATGTTTTAAAAAAATTGTGAGGCAAGTAAGCTTGTTCCTGCAGAGAGAGTGCAGCTGGGGAATATCCACCCCCAGGAACACACACACAAGACTTGACATAGCTGACATATCCTCAGGTAATGTGATGTGATGCCCAAGCTCTGCTCTCAGGCAATTTTCTTTTCCAAATTCCACCTCGTGAAGGATTGGATATTTTCGAGCAAGGCAGTTCATGTTTGGGAAGAAATTCTTTGAAAAATGTGTAAAGAGTGTGTGTTCTAGTCAGGAGATACAATATGACTTTGTATTCTGGAATCCTATGATCACAAGCATAGTTAATGCGACAAACAGTTATAACTATTTCATGCTGAGTACAAACAGTTTTCATCTTCAAAGAGGATACTAAATAAAATTCCATCAGTGCCTGGGAGCTTGTGGCAATCACTTGCAAAGTTCTGTCAATGAAAATATTTCAGATGTCATGAAATAAAAATGGTGGGAGAATGCATTTGGCTGGTTAATCATTGATAACTGCCAACTGCAGCTGTTTCTGTCCTGTTTGACTACCTGTTTGACTTTTATTACAAAATAACCTGAAGTCAAAGACAAATTGTACTCGGAGAAGGTGTGCACGTAGAACGGTTTGAAAATAGAAAATGAAAAGGTGACAACCAAAAGGCATAGATTGAAACCTCTGAAGTTGAACATAATCTGTTTTGTTTCACCTTTTTTTCAAAACCTTTTTTCTCTCCATAGGAAATAATGGAAAGAAAAGGGTCAAACCTATTGTAACATTCTTAACTTTAATTTATCAATCACAGTTAATTTTAAGATTTCAAAAAGAAAAAGTCTTAACTTTAATGATATAGATAGTTATATGCAGCCGATCTAATTTTTAACATTCTTACTAGTCACATGAGTGTAAAAAGAAGCTAACCACGATCAAATAATTAACAATACATTAACTTTGATTGCAAGTAAATATATGTAGGGATGGTTAGACAAGTATTGCTCCTTTGAATTTGAGTAAATACTGGTGTATTTTTTTCTTTTTCTGTTATTGACACTTGTCCAGAAAATGTGTGGCATGATGGAATTCGTTTTTGTTGTTGTTAAACTAAATTTTTTAATTTTGCTAGCGTGTATATTTGTCTGTCTCTGTGTGTCAGCCCTAAGATTAATTGTTGTTTAATCACACCACTTTTCACCGAGCAATACACATCAGATGGAATTTTATTTGATAATGGATGAATAATATTCATGATTTATTCTTTGTATGTAATTTGTCTTTATACTGTATGCTAGGAACTGCAGTACTGACATGGATGTAAAAAAATAAATAAAAATCACTTAACTCCTAAAAATAAATATAAATAAATCTTGCTCTTTGGACTGATGAGTGATTAATTTAGCACAATTTCATAGCGCTGGCAGGTTTCAATTCATTCATATTTAATTGAGCTGCAGATGGCCAATAATATGTTATAGAGCAGGGGTGATCTTAAGTGAGCTTGACCAGTATATTTGTGGCCTAATAGGCTATAAATAATCCATCCATCCATTTTCTGAGCCACTTCTCCTAACTAGGGTTGCGGGCGTGCTGGAGCCTATCCCAGCTGTCATCGGGCAGGAGGCGGGGTACACCCTGAACTGGTTGCCAGCCAATCGCAGGGCACATAGAAACAAACAACCATTCGCACTCACAGTCATGCCTACGGGCAATTTAGAGTCTCCAATTAATGCATGTTTTTGGGATGTGGGAGGAAACCGGAGTGCCCGGAGAAAACCCACGCAGGCACGGGGAGAACATGCAAACTCCACACAGGCGGAGACGGGGATTGAACCCCGCACCTCAGAACTGTGAGGCTGACGCTCTAACCAGTCGACCACCGTGCCGCCGCTATAAATAATGACAATTCAAATTGTTTTCCATTTTTATTTTGCTGCAAATTATCACCAGTACCATTTGGAAAATATTCACATTTATTGATTATCCTGTTGCTGATCTGTTTTAAATCATATGCACAATCTGAAATTTCTTAACAAAATGAGTGCAATTTCAACATTATGAATCACTGTTTTCATTTACTCATGAAACTTAAAGATCACACTGGATTTACATACTGTATCGACCTATTTAAAACAACCTGTTATGATCTAGAAATCATTTTAAATTTACATGAATTTCCACATTCATCTGGAAATCATGACAACCTCAACTCACTAACCCATCATATAAATTAAAGTGGGAACTTTTCAGGAAAGTAGGGAGGAACAGTTGTCCCTATGCCTTATAAATGTACTCATAAAAATACAGACAAGTTGTGGCAGTGCATGAAAAAAAAAACACATAAAAGGGTACCACCAAAGCCTGTTTTGAACTGAAGCGGTTGACTGATATTGTGCAATGTTCAGTCTCTTAAAATATTTCTACAGGAGGTATTGCTGTATTGTTCACTGTGCAAAGGTGGCACAGCATTTTATGATGTAGACTTACTTTGCTCCTGAAACATGACGTCGTTTAGCCTTAAAGTTGATCAATATCAGGCATCTGAAAGTCTTATCCATATTAGGCATCAAATCCTGAGTAACAGCCAATTTCAGAATATCATTTAAGTGGAGGTCAGTGCACCATCCAGTGCCCAAAATTAGCATCAACTGTTACTTTTATTGAGCAATTGCAGTAAATGTATTGCATTCCCACGGGCCGGTCAGTCATTTACTGCAGTTATTAATAGTAGTCTGTCTGCAGGAGTGGTTCCCATTAATTTGATACGTGCCGTTGTGCGAGCTTTGTTAAAAAACCCTGGGCTGGATCCCACTGTTTTGGAAAATTTTAGGCCCATCTCCAAATTGCCTTTCCTTTCTAAAATCTTGGAAAAGATTGTCTATTCCCAGTTTATGGAGTTTATTAATAAACTAAATATTATTGAGCCTTTCCAATCTGGTTTTAAAACATTGCACAGCACCGAATCAGCGCTTTTAAGAGTTTTTAATGACATATTTTTAGCTACTGACTCTGGTCATTGTGTTGTCCTAGCACTTTTAGATCTGACTGCAGCCTTTGATATTGTGGACCATGATATCCCGATTACTCATTTGGACTCGTCTCTTATTTTCCCTCTATTTACTCCCACTCGACTCACTTCTCAGGGAACATGGTATTTCTTTTCATTGCGATGCAGATGACAGTCAGATCTATGCCCCCCTTAAAAAGTCATGACTCCTACTGTGCTAAGCCATTGCTAGAGTGCTTAGATGATATTAAGGCCTGGATGTCTCTTCACTTTTTAAATTTTAATGAAGGAAAGACAGAGGTCATGGTCTTTGGTGGCACTTCTATGATCCCCCCGCTCTTTGGGTCCCTTGGTGCAATCTCAAAGGTCAATCATTGACAACCTGGGTGTAAAAGTGGACACTGATCTTTCGTTTGACACCCAAATTAAAGCAGTTGTTAAATCTAGCTTTTTCCAATTAAGAATTACTGCAATGCGCTATAAATGGGGGTTAGTGGGTCCTCCATTGCTCGCCTGCAACTGGTTCAAAATGCTGCAGGTTGTCTTAACTGGCACAAGAAAGTATTAGCATATATCACCTATTTTGGCTTCACTCCACTGCCTGCATGTTCGTTTTAGGATTCATTTTTAAATTATTTTATTTGCTTTTAAAGCCTTGAATGGCCTTGCCCCATCGTACCTCTCTGAGCTGCTGCACCCCTACATTCCCAGCCGCTCTCTCAGGTCAGCTGACCAGCTGCTCCTGACAGAGCCCAGAGCCAAGCTCAAATTTAGAGGTTAACGAGCGTTTGCTGTTGCAGCTTCAAAACTGTGGAATGTTTTTCCACTCCACATCAGATAAGCCTCATCTTTGTCTCATTTTGAATCCTTGCTTAAAACCCGTCTTTTTACCCTGGCTTTTAACACCAGTTAGGGGGTCTCATGTGATGTGTGTGTGTTGTGTGGGCAGCGCATTTTATTTTATGTTGATTTTTCCTACTTTATTTTATGTAGTTTTTATCTCATTTAATTTAATTTTATTGTTTTTATCATTATTTTGTCTTTTTGCTGTGTTTTTATTGCATTGTACAGCAAGTTGGGAACCTCGTGTTTGTTCAAATTGTGCTATATAGATAAAGTGGACTGGATTGGATTGGATTCTTCCAGGAGCATATTTGTGAGGTCACACACTGATGTTGGACGAGAAGCCCTGGCTCACTTTCCACTCAAAATCAACCCAAAGTTCTTCTGTCAGGTTGACTCTGTGCAGGCCAGTCAAGTTCATCCATACCAAATTATCTCATCCATGTCTTTATGGACCTTGCTTTTGTGCACTGGTGCACAGACACGTTGAAAGAAGAAGGGGTAATCCCCAAACTGTTTGACTGTCCAAAATTTTCATTCGTTTTTTTTTTTTCACTGGAGCTCAGGGGCTAATATTTTGGACATTTGCAACTTTGTGGGAACAGCTTGGAGATGGCCCCTTCCTGTTCCAACATGACTGTGGATGTGGATGAACTTGACTAGCCTCCACAATTCTGACCTCAACCCTATAGAACACTTCTTAATAATTTGGAGACTGAGAGCCAGGCCCTCTTGTCCAACATCAGTGTGTAACCTCACAAATTCCCATAAACTCACTCCTAAACCTTGTGGAAAAACCTTCCCAGAAGAGCTGAAGCTGTTTTAACTGCAGAGGGTGGACCAATGTCATATTAAACCCTATGGATTAAGAATGGGATGTCACTTAAATTCATATCTGAGTCAAGGCAGGTGAGCTTATCCTTTTGGCAGTATAGTGTGGGTTAGCATACTAGCATTTTCTTAACAGAGCAAAAACAAAATAAACAAAATTAAGCTGATTAAAGTGACACAAACCTTGCAGTATTTTTACCAACTGATGAAAAATTACAGGTTAAATAAGATAATTTTTCTTGAAATTAAGAAGAGGAGAAGAATCATCTTTTATTGTCATGAACGAAATGTTTCCTCTGCATTAAACCATTTGTGGACACATCAAGCACATGTTTGTTACACACAGTGGAGCAGGGGGCTACTTAAGTGTTCCCGGGGTGCTGTTCAGGGTATGAAATCACACACTGGTAATTAGTAGATTTGTATATGTCAGATGAAACCCTTTATTTCTAACAAATAAAAGACAGACAGCTACACCACGAGCGGCAGCAGACTTAAAATGTTCCACTCTCTTGTAAAACTTGACATGGTGGATGATGGATTATTAACAACGGGCCAGCTAATAGTGATCTGAGTTTTATTTTACTATTGTCTACGTACCACTCTATTTATTCAACAATCTCCGGGGACAGGAAGAATAAAAAGGGTGAAGTGCTGAGTGACTTCAGTGTTGCATAAATCAAGCTCCAAATTTGGCATTACAATGATGGGAACCATTATAAGTCGATACGAAACAAGAGGTCGATAAACAGTTACAAATCAGAGAGATAATAGGCTTTCTGAGAAAAACAATGCCATCATACAAAATTGGTTCTTAGTTGAAGGTTGTTTACTTTTAACGTCGCATATATTTGAATGCAACTTGGTGTGCAAAAGTCTGTTTCATTAATATTTTCATTGTATATATTGGAAGGAATTATGAATATAAATAGATGTTTAAAAAAGAGTTACCCTAAACTGTAAGCATGCTTTCTTTACTTGGAACCTGAAAAGTTGGTGATTTTAATCTTTGGCATTAAACAGTTTATATTCTGCTGGTGAAATACAACATTGAGTTATGATGCTTACATTATTGGTCAACTGCACTTGTGGAAGACTGTGTACCTCAGAACTGATCTCTAACTGAGTTAATCTGTTTGAGGCCAGTGGTTTTCAACTGTTGTCACCCCGGGACCCACATTTTCTTATTGTTGCAAAGTCACGACCCACTTTTATAAAAGTTAAGAACAATAAAGCATTTTTTTGTTTGTTTAAAAAGAGCCTTTGAAAACACATGTACAGTATGTACATACCGCTAAAAGCACCCGCTAACCAGAGTGAGCTGATTTTTTTATTATTATTTTTTCTTTTATTGGATAAACTACTGAAATACAGCATTGATTTATGATGATTACATCATTGTCAACTGTGCTTGTGGAAGACTGTGCCTCAGAACTGACCTTTAACTGAGTTAATCTGTTGTAGGCCAGTGGTTCTCAACTGCTGTCACCCTGGGACCCACATTTTCTTATTGTTTCAAAGTCACAACCCACTTTTATAGAAGTTAAGAACAAGAAAGCATTTTTTTTGGTTTAGAAATAGCCCCTGAACCACATGTACAGTACGTACATAACACCAAAAGCACCTGCTAGCCAGAGGCTGAGCTGAAATAAAAAAATTTATAGAGTAAACTAGTGACTAGAACAAAGTGAATAACATTTCCTGCCACTTATCTAATATGTTCCATGTAGGAACTTGGTACACCTCTGTATTGTAATGAAAAAAAAAATCAGAATATGAATATGACCAATATAATTCTTTATTCGGTCTCCACGACCCACCCAAAATGGGTTCGTGACATTTGGGTCCCGACCCACCATCAATATGCAGCACTTTCCTATGAGATGCACAGGACAATAAACCCACTCTGGTCTCAAATAATGTCCAACATACAGTCTATCAGCAGTTGATAAGCGGGTTAATTATTCCATACTGTAAGATATACTAATGATGACTGGCAAGGAGTTTCACAATCAGGACAGTTGTAACAGCTTACTAACAGACCCATGGTGAGATTGTCAGCTGTTGAAGCATTCTTGCACCACTAAACTCTTTGCACATTTCTTGGAGGTGTGAGGTCACAATATGTTCAGAAGTGCTAGCTAGGTCCCAACTTCCTGCAGAGAATGAAAAGAACACAAAACCAAACAGTAATTAGGTGATGGTCAGTAGTGGTGGTGTGCGATATTGCATATTTTGGTATCTCTCTGAGACCAAGTAAATACTGGGTCAGTATTGCGGATTACAATATTATGCAATAATTAATCTAGATGCATTTCATATTGCTAAATCTCAGTTAATTATCATGATGTTTAAGTGTTTTTGTGAGTTTTTTTTTTTTATTAAATAGTTGTAACCAAGGACATAGTTACGACAAAGCTTATTGGTGAAGATAAAATATAACTTTTTCTTTTTTCAGAAACAGTCGAACAGTAACAAAACATCCATCCATTCATTCTCAACACTGCTTATCCTGTTCAGGGTCGCGGGACACTGGAGCCTATCCCAGTTGACTCCAGGCAAAAAGCAGACCAAACCGTGAACTGGTCACCAGTCAGTCACAGGGCACATATAGACAGACAACCATTTGCTCTCACATTCACAGTGTCACTGAGTGGAAACTGAACCGACGCTGCCTGCACTAAAGTCAGGCGAGTATACCACTGCACCACAGGTGTCAAACTCAAGGCCCGGGGGCCAGATCTGTCCCGCCACATCATATTATGTGACCCGCGAAAGCAAATCATGAATTGTCATATGGAATAAATATTTCCAACCATGTTTTTGTTACCAAACCTCTTTTTACAATACAGTAACTTAAACAATATTTACAAACTATTTCCCTTGAATTTCGATTTCCAAACTATTCATCTATCAAGTTGTTGTCTATGTAATAATATAAGGAGGTGATTCAATATTTATATGATTTCAAAATCTTAACGGCCCTCTGAGACAAACCATAACTACAATGTGGCCTGCAACACAAACGAGTTTGACACCCCTGCACTACACCATCAATGACTTAGTAACAAAACATTTTTCCCCATTCATTGTCATGTCTGGATTTTTTTCCAAGTACAATTCCAGTACATTTAAATAACATTTCAATGGGATTAATGTATTACATCAAGGTCTTAACATAATTTACTTTTTGAGTTGGCTAAAGTAACAAATGGAGAGTTTCACTTTGAAAATTAATTGCTAGTGGGCTGGCGGACCCGAGCTGGCAGCTTGCATGCTTTTTATCATGTGATGGCATAATATCGAAACACAAGAGGTGGGAGGAGGAGCAAAGTGTCCCTGCTCCGCGCCGAGACAGACATGGCGAGTCTGGCGTCACCTGATTGCTGAAACCGAAGCAGTGCATACAAAAGCGAAACTGAAACTACACTATATTTTCACGCTAGTATCGATCTGATACCAATACAGCTTTGGTATCAACATTTGGATCGATCCATCCACCACTAGTTAGGAAGTAATCATTGACCAACGAGTGTATGTATCCGTTGCTTGTTATTGTGCACAATCTGTAACATTAACCATGTTACTGCATAGTCAACGTGTCTGGTCAAAAGGCTGTGACCTCTGTCACCACCAAATCTGTCTTTTCAATGTAAGTTTATATGATGTATTTAGATTTAGACGTCCTGCGTATGACATCACATTTGAGTTCCATTGGGGGAGGCAATACTTTGGATTCATAGTTGTCTATGAAGTACCATATCCTGTTCACGAGTAACATGAAGTGATTGCTTCTCCCGTGGTGATTTTTGTTCTCCTACCTTCACTTGTTGGTTGGCAGTGTTGGGCAGCGCTACATGTAATGCCCCCAAGCCATCCAACACATTTCAGGACACAGATTAAGTTGTTTCCCAAAGTCAGCAGTCAGTCAACAATCACCAGCTAAGGCCGAGATCAGACTACAGGATTTTAGCCGCGTTAGTGGCCTTATATGCTATCATGGGCAATTTCCCAAATCGAGCCCAACATACGACAGAACTTCTTGTAGTGTGACATCATCCAATACCAACGATTTGGCCCTACGATAAGCCCTACGATGCCGAAATTAAAAGTCGAGCATGTGCAAGTTTTTAGAAATCTTCCGTGTAGTATGACATATCAACGACAACTCTCCAACAGCACACCTTGACGTCGCACGCTTGCCGTTGTCAACATAATTGGTCGCCGTTGTCAACATTTATCGATGCGCACAAACCAATGTTTACCGAAGGTTTAGAGCGTGATTCAACAGAACAGCGGTATGTTTACATACAAACATTAGTGTTAGCACGAGCTTGCGAGGCGAGATAATGTTTTGTTGCCTGCTTGTGAGCCGTATTATTATTTTTATTTTATATTATTAAAATTTAAATTTAAATTCTTGAATGGACAGCCCAAAACATTCTTTCCCGGGCAAGTTTTTTTTCCCTCTTTTGGTGCTTTATTTTTTTTCACATTCCATGGGCGATCCATTGTTTACAACAACTTGTCGCCTTGGTAACGGTTATATCCGGTTGCGTTGAAAGGTGACACGTTTTCTGGGCACGTCTCCCCGACAGTACTTGTACAAGCTACAAACAGAACACAAGATAAAGCCCAGTGATTGTAAAAGACGGGATACGATGGTATCAGACTACATGTGTAGTGTTGCCACTGCCTGACGGAGAAAAGGCAAGATTTTATGGCAGTCGTCTGACATAGTGGAGTCATGAAAGACCACATTTTTCTTGTAGTTAGATCCAGGCATAAGACACTGACATTGGAGATGAAGCATGATTGTCCAAAAATTTTAGAATTAAGTGTTCATTTATACCCCAATAGTACAATAAAAAAAATAATTATTGTAAAAGACTGACTGAAATTGCTTTCATGTGCATTAGCTACTTCTGTCATTATAATGTATCTTAGCTTGCTACATTTCTCTAGTGGCTAGCTTCAGTGTAGGGAAGCTTCATTTAACGTGTAGTATAACTTGTAGCGGAGCACTTTCCAAGTAGCTTGCCCAACACTGTTTGTAGGGAGGTGTATCAAAGTGTGCACCGCTGTTTTCCCCTGCAAGGTCAGACAAAACCAAATCAGAAGTCCATCCATCCATTTTCAACACCGCATATTCTGGTTAGGGTCGCGGGGCGCTGGAGCCTACCCCAGCTGACTTCGGGCGAAAGGCGGACTACACCCTGAACTGGTTGCCAGTCAGTCACAGGGCACATATAGACACGGACAACCATTCGCACTCACATTCACACCATCACTGAATGGGAACTGTACCCACACTGCCTGCACCAAAGTCAGGGGAGTGTATCGCTACACCATCAGTGACTCAAAATCAGAAGTGGAAATTACATTATTACAGTGAGACTGTGCACAAGAGTGCTAAAGTTTATCTGTTGTAGCATTTTTAGCCATTTAATGTGTCTTTGTTGTCTCTGTAACTCTAAATGTGGTGTTAGCGTTCCTCCTGCAATATAATTTCCAATTTGCATAGACACACTTTGATTCCAAAATTCTGGACATATGAGCACATATTAATTCTGGGGGCGCAATTATTTATTAGAATATTTTTCCTTTGTGTTGACTTCTGGTCAAGTTTGATAGATTTCAAAGTTTTATGTCTGAAAATTGTAGTTTATTTTCTCAGATTGACCTAAGAGATCAAAGATATATCATTGTCTACAAAGAGGATTTCAACGCAGAAAATTAATTGTATTGATATCTAATTTTGTATTGATATCTAATTTTGTGAGTTTTATTCAACTTTTGTACACTCTTCTTCATGTTCACTGTAAAAAATGACTGGCCATTAGAAATGAATGGGAGAGTCAACAATTAGCGTGAAAAATGAGCTCAGACACATCCTAATTTGTCAGATGGGGGATTACTGCCCCCCAGAGAATGCTGCCCTGGGCGGCTGCCCAAATCGGCTATATCAGAAAGCGTCCCTGGTTGCTGTCATATTCAAGTCAAAGAATGGGAACTTATCCTGGTCTTCTACCAATTGAAAATGTCATCAGGATAACCCCAGGACCTACGAAATATGCCGTATCCTGGACTGATGACATCAAATCCTGCTTTGAACTCTTCCTGACTGAGTCCGCTGTAACCACTGTGGTAAACTAATTTATAGGGGAAACATAGACAACTGGAAGTTTCTCACCCAGAGAGACACCAATGCAAACATGGGTCTTGGCTAGTGTGTACATGTCATGGTCTGTGTTTTGGGTTTGGGTTGTGTTTAGTTTTGTTCCATGTTTTCCTGTGTTCCATGTTTGTCGTGTGCTCATTAGGTTGTTGTGTCCACCTGTTCTCGTCTATTTTGTGTCGACCAATCAGCTCTCTCCAGCCACTCGTGTCTTGTCCAGGTGTTCCTCGTTGTCTCGTCAATTTGTTTGTATTTAGTTCCCTGGGTTCTTTCAGTCCTTGTCGGTTCATTGTCGTTGTCACATGTCTTGCCATGTCATAGTCGCCAGTTGTTTTTGTCATAGTCGCCAGTTGGTTTTGTCATAGTCGCCAGTTGTTTTTGTCATAGTCGCCTGTTGTTTTATCATTGTGATTAAATATTATTATTTTGAGATTCCCGCACTCCTGCCTTGCCTCCCTGCTTCCCTGCAATTGGGTCCACCATGTTCTTGCCTTGCGTTCCTCGCCGTCGCCCTAACCATGTTCATGACAGAATGAACCGACCAGAACAGGACCCAGCGGGAAGAACATGGCGTCACCCTGGACGCCACCAAACTGCCTCCCACCGTCCTCAGCCTGCCATCCATACCTACCCTCCTCCAGTAAGCCCTATCATTCAGTCTTTTCTGTCCTTTTCCTCGGGTCCCCCCACTTGTCCTAGTTATTCACCATGCCCTACTATTGTACATCCACATGTTTCTTTAGATTCAGATTTTCTGATTGTGAAGATGGCCCTGATTTAGTTAACCTCCTGTCGGATTCTGACTCTGACACAGATTTAGATTTTTTTGGTTCCTTCCCTAGTTTATCCCGTCCTCGTCAGTTTTTGTCACGTTTCCACGTTTCCAACCCCAGTGAGTCCAAATCCTTTCCCTCGGACCTTTTCTTGGGCACCCGTTTGGCCATCTACCCGGGACCGCCGCGTGGTGGCCAACGGAGGCGCCCAAGTAAAGGTCAAATTTTGCCCCCTCGTTTTTTCCCCCCTGTTCACAAATCACTTGATTTTTCACCTGTTCCCACACGTTGTTCCACGGCTCCAATTAAGTCACGTCTAGTCAAACCTGCCCCCAAGCCATGTTCAGTACCAGTCATTTTTCCTAGTTCACCTTCCCGAGACCTTGTGCACTCTTCCACTCCCGTACCCTCTACTCCCACACCTCAATGGCGGCAGGCTGAGGAAGCGACTGCAGCTCCCGTTCCGGCTAATCGGCAGCTGCGCCAGGCTCCCGTTCCGGCTCCTTGGCAGCTGCGCCAGGCTCCCGCACCGGCGGCGGTCGTCCAGCGGCCGCCACCCATCCTTGCTCAGGCGGCGCTCGTCCAGCGGCCGCCACCTGAACCTGCTCCGGCGGTGCTCGTCCAGCGGCCGCCACCCGTCCTTGCTCCGGCGGCGCTTGTCCAGCGGCCGCCACCTGACCCTGCTCCAACGGCGCTCGTCCAGCGGCCGCCACCCAACCCTATTGCCTGGCCCCTGCATTACCATTGGGTTCGGCACCGTGGCCGTCCGCCTGAATGGCCCTGTAAAGACCCTGGTGCTTGGCGTCCTGGACGACCTCCTGAACCGCTCAGCCAAGCACCTCACCTCGGGTGGCCTGGATGGCCACCAGACTGACCTGAGGGGTGGACTCTGTACCCTCCTCCAGGCCCCCTTCCGCCCACCCTGGGTTGATGACTTTTTGGTTGTTGTTTGGGGAACGTCTGGGATCTGTTCCTTTAGAGGGGGGGTACTGTCATGGTCTGTGTTTTGGGTTTGGGTTGAGTTTAGTTTTGTTCCATGTTTTCCTGTGTTCCATGTTTGTCGTGTGCTCATTAGGTTGTTGTGTCCACCTGTTCTCGTCTATTTTGTGTCGACCAATCAGCTCTCTCCAGCCACTCGTGTCTTGTCCAGGTGTTCCTCGTTGTCTCGTCAATTTGTTTGTATTTAGTTCCCTGGGTTCTTTCAGTCCT